>NC_060271.1:44196470-44196938 GCF_021613505.1 Equus quagga
GGGGGGGGGGGGGGGGGGGGGGGGGGGGGGGGTGTCTGCTACAGGAGGGAGAGGAAGGGCGCAGGGAGCTGTCCTGCCTGCATTCCTACCTACAGGAAGGCACCATTTCCACGTAGATGGTACCTTTCGGACCAGGCGAAATAACGAAGTTCTCTAAAATGCCTTTATTCCCACCTTCCAAGAGATTGAGAAAATGTCTCCTGACCACATCAAAAAGAGAGGTGTTTTCATTTGAGGTGGCTGGGAGGCTGAGGGAGTCGGGGGTGGAGGGAGGGCCTTTGATCACACCCGCGACATTTCAGAAGGGGGCGTCCCGGCGGGGGGCGGGTGTCACCCTCCCGGCAGACGCCCGGCGCGGCGGGGGGCCGGCCCTGCCCAGGGGGGCGCGGGGCGCGGGGGGCGGGCGCGGGTGCGGAGTCCGGCCCCCGCGGGCGGGGCGCCCTCCGGCTCCTCCCGCCGCCCACCTGC
>NC_060271.1:44197338-44417709 GCF_021613505.1 Equus quagga
CTCCTCCATGGGTGAGTGCGGGGCCCCAGCCCGGCCCCGCCGTGCAGGCCCGCGGGCCGGGCCGCCTCCGCGCCGGCTCGGGGAGGGGCGCGGGCGGGGGGCGCGGGGGAGCGGGTGGGGCGCCCGCTCCTTTCCTCCGCGGGCGGGGGCTCGGCCTGCCCCCTCCCCTGGCGAAGGCCTGCTCGAGCGGGGAGGTGGACCCCGGCCTCGGAATCAGAGCGGCGGGGGTCCAAATTCTGCCCCCACGTGGGGGCCCGCTTCAGCAGCACCCCTGGCCCTGCATGCCCGCTGGGCAGGCGGCCTCTTTGCCCCTTCGCTGCCCCTCCGCTGCTGCACCCCGGCCCCTAGGAGAGAAGCAGCTTGGAGGGGGCCAGATTCTGGGTAAAAGATGGACAGCGGGTAAGGGAGACCACCCCGGGCCTTTGAGGGGGCGTCCATCCACAGAGGCAGTGATGTGGAGGACAAGGGCAGAAAGGGATCTTGCACCCCTGGAGTTCTCCCTCCCCCAGCAGCCCTGCAGGGATCCCCCAAGAAGTCTGGGGCCCCACAAGGTCACTGAGCCACCCCCCTCCCAGGCTTGTGGGGCAGAGGGAGGGAGAAACTTATTTCCAAAGCCATCCTCTCCCCGTGGAATCTGGATAATTTCCCTGGGGAACTGCAACAAGAAAGGGCTCTGCAAACAGATTCCCGTACAGATAAGTTGGCATTTAGAAGAGAAAGGGACACTGACCTCCTTTGAAGGGAGGATTGCGGAGAGGCCCCACCCATCCTCTGGCGGGGAGGTCAGTGGGGCCCAGGGGAGCCTGGGTGCCCCTGGCTGGCCTGTACCTCCCTGAGCCCCGCCCACTGATAACCCTCTGCTCCTCTCCTCTGCAGATGACCAGAGCCTGGCCGAGGAGAGGGGACTGCGCTGTCAGAACCCCGACTGCATGGACAAAGGGCGGGCGGCGAAGGTAGGGAGGCTATAGGGTCTGGGGGCTGCCAGGAGCAGAGGAGAGGGGGCTCTAACCACTTTCTCTGTCCAGGCACGGATGTCCACCCAGCCCTAATGAGGGTGTAGCAACCCCGCCACAGTGTGGTCTGGGTTCAGGGGTGGGCAGGGCCACAGCGGGGCTGGCTTCCGGGGCAGAGGGCCTGCCCATGACTAAGGAACAGCAGAGTGGGGGGACTTCCGCAAGAGCGGGGGTGCCCCAAAGGCCATTCCTGCACTGTGATCCTTGTAGCCACCCAGCTGGCACCATTTCTTCAGCACTGGGCCACTCTTTGGGCCTCGGGCACGGATGGGGGACATTTTGGGACTTTGTGAGAGTGACTGTGGCCCTGGGGATGACAAAGGGAAGAAGGGACAAACTGGTGTTCGAGTGCCAGGGCTTGGGAGCAGGGAGCAGGGCAAACAAGAGGAATGATGATGAATATTGACAGGGCACTTCTGCCTGTTATGCACTGGGCTCTGTGCCATGCATTCTCTGTGCCTTATGTGCTGCTAGAGGCAGCTCTGCTGGGAAGGCATTGTCACCACGTTTTCCAAATGAAGATCCCAAGGTTCACAGAGGTCCTGTGACTTGGCCGAGGCCACACAGTTCATGAGAGACGGACCTAGGGTTTGAACCCCTCCGAGCACACATTTGAGTGACAATAGTAATAACTGCCACAACTTACTGTGTCCGGCCCAGGCGCTGAGGACTCACTGTCTCCTCCCTCTGGCCTTCTGAGCTCTGTCCTGTCATTATTCGCATTTATAGAAGAGGACACTGAGGCTTGGAGAGGTGGTGGCTCACCCAAGGACGCGTGGGTAGGCTGTGGCAGAGCTGGGATCTGAACCCACAGCCCAGCTCTGTAGAATGCCAGAGCCTGTGTTCCTAACCACTGTGTAGCTCAGCTCTCGGCTAGCTGCAGAAAATTAAAAATGCCACCTTCCCTCCCCCAGGTCCCCCTCCGCCCCGACACATGCCCCTACATCCTGCATAGGAAGAGCACAGTTAGAAGGAACGTGGAGGACTGTTCTGGGGGCCGGGAGAGGAGGGGGAGGCTTCCAGTTGCCGTGGTCACCGGGCAAGGGGGCGGCTGTGATGTCAGACAGAATCTGCTGGCACGGATGGTGCCTGGCATTGGGGCTCTGGTGTTGGCTGGTTGCCTGTTCACTGGATGGGGGCTTCTGGCAACAAACTGGCCTCAGCTACCCCCAGCATACATCCTGCCAGGGGCCTGCAAAGTCCCAGGGCCCTCTTCTGGGCATCTGCTCCTTGGGCAGGCCCCCAAGCTGCTGCAGGCAGGGACAGGGGTGGGAGGGCCTGGATGGTACAGAAGTGAGGCCTATGAGACGAAAGTTGGTCTCAGAGTGAGTGTGGGCCCTCTGCAGCCTGCAGATCCTAGCTCCAGCCCGGCCCTGGCCTGCCTGGAACTCAGCATGACTGACATTGGCATCAGCAGCCAGAGGGTCACGCAGCCTGCAGGGGGAGAACCCACACCCTGTCACCTGTGGGACCTACTTTTGGACAAATGGCACAGACTTCGGGGACAAGGATGCCTGAGCGATCAGAGGCAGGAGGGCTAGTCAGGGAGGACATCCTGGAGGTGGCCTCTGGTGGAAGTGAAAATGTGGATAGGCAGAGCAGAAGGTGAGGGTGGTCCAGGAACGGCAAGCTGCCCCAGGCAGAAGTGCAGAGGCAGGAAAGAAGGGGCGGAGGCAGGTCTTGCCGGGGATGAGCTGGCAGGAGCAGAGGGCGAGAGGAGGTGCTTGACGCCCAGATTTAGTGAGAAAGAGGAGCAAAGAGCATCCTTATTGTTGATGATAATAATAACCACCACTGACCGAAGGTGTTTAGGTGCCAGGCGGGGCGTTAGGCCTCACGCTTGTCCCACTGAACCCTTGAGAGAACCTTGGGAGAAAAGCATTATTATTCCCACATGACATGGAAGGAAACTGAGGCTCAGAGAGGTGAAAGAACTCGCCCCCATCACACAGCATGACTGGCAAAGCTTGGGTCAGAGCGAGCTCAAAAGCCTTGTTCTTACTGTCCTCTCCAGCCGTGCTAGGAATGGCTAGCAGGATATGACTGGCTTTTTGAAGGAGATGACGTCATTCATTCATTCACCAAATCAGCTGTAAGCATCTGCTGTGCCAGGCCCAGTTCTAGGCCCTGGAGATCTCCAGGAAACAAAGGTCTTGCCCTCCTGGGGCTGACATCCCAGCTCCACTGGGAGGAGGAGGGAAGTGAGCACTTGGGTTTGCCAGACTGGCCTCCGAGGCCGCCCTGGGGAGGGGCCATCTTCCAAAAGGGCTGGACCCTTCCGCTTCTGGGCGCAGCCTTGAGGCTTTGTTAGAGCCTCTCCTGGGTGCTGGGACTTCTGAGATGAATCCGCCGCCTCCCCTCCCCCTGCCCCTGGAGTTCACTCAAGGGGGAGGGGGATAACCAGGATGGGCTTCCTGGAGGAGGTCGCTGGCATCCTGAGGAACGAGGAGGTGTTGAGATGGAGGAAAGCTGAGTGAGCAGGGGGGCATGTTGGTGCTGTAAGGAGCGAGTGGGGCCAGGGGATGGGGAAAGGGAGGCAGAGCTGGACAGGGAGCACCCTGATGTTGGGTGAGGAGTCTGCCTCGGAGACCACAGGAGAGAAGTGGTGTCCCTGCCCCTCCCCGGGATGAAGATGTGTTGAGTAGCCCACATCTGTGAGCTCCCATGTCACAGCCCACCCCTTTCCAGCTGTGTGACCCTGTGCAGGTCACTACGCCTTTCTGAACCTGAGTTTCTTCATCTGGAAACTGAGGCTTCCAGAGCTGTGGTGAGGATTAAAACAGAGCTCATATGTGAAGTGCTTAGCACAGAGCGTGGCATGCTGTAGGTGTTCAAGAGAATGCTAGCTGTGATCATGTGTTCATCTGCCGTGGAGGGCGAGAGAAACCCCTAGGCTTCAGGTGTACCCTCCTTCCCCTCCCTGAGATCTGAGACCTCCCCAGGTCCCATCCCAGATCCCAGCCAACCCTGTCCAGCCAGACAAATGTTTACCTGTTCCCAGGGCAGGTAGAGCTAGGAGTCTGCAGTGGGAGGGGAAGGGGGCGGGGAGAAGGGATGGATGCCCTGCCTCCTGGAGAACCGGGTGATGATGTAGTGGGTGTCCCCGCCCTCCTGCAAGGTAACCACAGGACAGACGGTAGCTGGACTCCCAGCTCCTTGCTGGGCCCCCTAGAGCTGGGTGCTATGGTTAGAGTCTGTGCAGGGCACCCCGGGTCACAAGGGGACATGGAGGAGGGCTGACACTGCCCCGGGGGATGCTGGAGACCACATTGGAGGGGACAGAAAAGTCAAGGGTGTTTATCTTGGAGATGGTACCCTCAGGGCATCATCCTCAAAGGAAGGCGATCATTCTAGCAGCCAGCATTCCTTCAGCACCTTCTGTGTGCCAGGCCCTGCTTGAGTGCTTCACCGCAAGGACCTTGTCTAGTCCTCACACCCACCCGATGCAGGAGGGACAACCCCATCTCCATTTTAGAGACAGGACGCTGAGAAGCAGAGCAGTGAAATGACTTGCCAAGGAAGGCTGGGACTCAAACCAGGTCCGTCTGTCCTCAGAGCCTCTCATTTCTAAGGAGCCGTCAGGAGGAAAGGGAGGTGAAGTTTTCTGCGTGGTTCTCAAGGGCCCTGGCAGCGGGTGAGTTTTGGTTCAGTATAGGCAAGAGTTTCCAACAGCTGAGCTGGTCCCCGAAGTGTGGGTAGTGAGCACCCCATCCTGGAGGTATTCAAGCAGACAGAGCAGAGGTTGGATTTGATGACTTTAGAGTTCCAGCTTAACAGTGGGCTGTGAGGTGGCAGGGATGAGTCAGGGGAGGTGTGTGTCTAGGAGAGGGGTGGCCAGATGAAGACCAGTGGACACAGAGCAGAGGAAGGGGTGGATCTGAGATCCTTGTGGAGAAGAATGGGCAGGATATAGTGAATAATGGGAGAGGAGTCACCTATTCTCCTGGGCAGTGCTTTGGGGGTAAAAGGTTAGAGGCCAGGGTGACCTTGAGAATGGCCAGATTCTGGGGGTCTCTAGAGATCGTCTGGACCTTTTAGATGCTGTCGGCTATAGATAGGTGGCAGTCCAGTCTGCAGCTGGAGAAAGGGGCAGGACCAGAGAAGCAATGCAAGCGGAACTCCTGGGCTTTGGCTAAGTAATTTGGGGGAGCAGATGAAGGCGTAGGTTGCCTGGCCCAAGAGGCAGGGACAGAGGACCTGCCACATGCGACCTGGCCAAGATGAGCTGCCCTGGTGTGGACCCAGCCCCAGGGAGGGCAGTGCTGCTGAAGAGGGCAGCACCTGCTAAGAGGGGGTGCTGGCAGCCTACAGGCCCTATCCTGGTGAGGGGCCTGAGTGAGGTGGTCTAGAATTGGAAAAATGCAGGCAGGTCTGAACCCTGAGGCCACCAGGTGTCGTGCCCAAGATCCGCCCTAACGGCCGAGTCCGTGTGCGAGTCCTAAGGTGCCCACCTTGCCGGTTTAGTAATTAGGAAAAGGGAGAGGTGTGCTTGGGGCCAGTTGCCTGACTCCTCCTGCAGGACCCTGGTATCCCCATACACTCCTGGCACCCCTAGTCCTGGGTGCAGAGTTATTCTAAACTCGCGCTGCTGGGAGAGGGAAGCTGGAGCCAGCAAAGGGGGGAATGGCCCCCTTTTTCAGCCATGCCAGGCATGGGCCAGGAAAAAAGACGGGGCACAGAGACAGGCTGGCCCGTTTCTCAGGCGCCGTGGAGGGCGCAGTTCAGAATCGCGCGGAAGCGAGCCCGGCTCGAGGCGATTCCCCGGGGCAGGCTCAGCCTGCGGGTGCCTCGGCCTGGACCCCTGGGGGGCTGTCTCGCCGGCTAAGGCAGCTTCCTGTCGTGGGCCCTCGCTGGGGATGGGCGAGCCCCTGCCTTCAAGCCCAGGTTAAAGACTAGGGACTTTGAACTTGCCGGAAATTTGTAAAGGGCCAGCCCCCTCGGGGACAGTGACAACCCCCTCCCCCTCTCCCCGCAGCCTGGACCCTAGATTACCCCCATCGCCGGCTGGGCTCCCTGCCGCCCCCCTCGGGCGCCGGGTCGGGCGCCGGGCCCTTGCCGCGATCCCAGCGCTCCCCCATCCCAGCCGGGCGCGCCGATGGTACGTCCCGGCCCGCCCAGGTGGTAGCGCCCGCGCCGGCCTACCGTAATTCCCCTACGTCCGGCGCCCCCAGCCGGCGCGAAGTCGACTGAGCCCGCCCCGCGGCTCCGGTCCCCCTCGCCCTGCGCGCCCTCCGGGGCTTTGGCAGTCTTGGCCGGAGCCCCAGCCACCGGGGAGGAGACCCATGTCCCTAGGTGAGTCTCATGGGAAAGCTGGGGTCCGGACGGGGCTGAGATCCGGACCGGGGTGGGTCCAGGCGCCGACTCCTCCTGAATTAATGGACAGAATCCAGAGTAGAGGGTCCCACGCAGTCCCAGGCATGCGAGTGGGTATGGATGGGCACCATTGGCCCTACCTCCACTTACTTGAGGGTGGAGTGGGCTCAAGCGCCTGCCCCCACCCCAGTGACTCTAGGGTGGGGTCGCTCGGAGTTGTGACCGTGAGGAGCCTGTGGGGCCGCCGCACCAGTGTTGGCGGGGCGAGAAGATCCTTTAGGGGACTTGGTACGGGGTGGCTGGGAAGCTCCGCCGACCCTGCCCTGTCTGGGCGTCCGAGAGTCGGTCCCCTGCGGAAAGTCCTCTTGAGGCCGGCAGGGGGCGCTAGAGTCTGTGCCTCAGGCAGTCTGGGCCGAGCTGGCACCCTCTTAGGGGATGGGGGGAAGGAGAAGACCGCTGAACCCAGGAGAGGCCCTGCCTGTCTTGATCAAAGACCAGGAAATGGAAGCTGAAGGGCCCCTGGGCCCTACAGATTCCCTGGGTTTGGGGGCTCTAGGAGGATTTTACTATTCCTTTGCCCCTTGGCCAGGGTCTAGGCACACATTAGGACCCAGTGGCCATCCCTAGATAGGAATGTCTAGAGAAGTGGCCAGTGTCCTCTTTGCACAGGTGGTGAAGGGCAGGGGTAGGTGGGCCGCAGAAGCAGGCCCAGGCACATTCCCTATCCCCCATTCTTTCCAAGGAGCCTTCTCTATGGCTCTGGAGGAAGAGGTGCCAGGAAAAGGGGCTGGCTATGATGCTGTGGTCCTGGGCTCTGGGGGCTGGCACATTTGTGCAGGGACTGGGCAGGAGGTGGTGTTCATGGACCACAGCCTGTCTCTCTCTCCCTAGCACTGGGTCCCAACGGGACTGCTTCCTGGGGAGGAACAGGCCTTGCTGGCTTCTGGGGCCTGTGCAGTGGGCCTGGCTCGCAAAGAGGTTCTCATCTGCCCAGCACAGGGCAGGACCTTAGGGCAGGCTCTGCCTCCAGGTGGGCCCCAGAACCCAAAGGACAAAGGGTGAGGCCCAGGCCTAGGGGAAGGGAGGAACCGGGTGGGCCGTTGGGAGTGTGGAGAGCAGCCTGGCAGAGCTGGCCCCGCCCTGGCTGACTTGCTCACACATGCAGCCTCCGCCCCTGGATTTCCAAGGTGCCAGATGGGGCCTTGGGACTGGTAGGCTCCCAGGGGAGCTTAGCCCAGATGGGGAGCCCCTGGGCAGGGGTGTCCCTCCAGTCAGGGAGCCCCGATTCCTGGTTCCAGGCCAGTTTGCTGTGGGCAGAGCACAGAGCTGGCCCCAGACCTTGCCCCAGACCTGCTGTCTTTTCTGGACAGGGAGTTCCCTCTCCCGCTGCAGACCAGGCTTGGGCTCCAGCCCACTGTGGGGGTGGGGATGCCCACAGGCCTCTGCCTTTCTGGGGCTGGAGAGATGGTGCTAGGAGAGAGTGGGAGGGGGGCTTCTGCCTTGGAGACTCCATTATTCATCAGCCCCAGCATCTGGTTTCTGGGTATCAGTTTCAACAAGCCGGTCCTGACTCATGAGCCTGGAGCTGGGGCTGGGCTGGGTGGGGCAGGGCGGGGAGGGGCTGGGACCTCTTTGGCCTGCTCTTGGGCTATTTCAGTTCCCTCCCCTGGAGAGGAGATAGGACCCCAGGAGCCTACCGAGGCCTCCTCCCTCCCCTGGTGCAGGGGCCGGGGCTCCTTTGCTCCTCCTACTCTGCAGGTTCCTTGAACCTGCACTCTTGGCTCTGGGGCAGCAAGGCCTTGGCCCTTAAAGGAGCAGCCCCCTGATCTGGCTGGAGGACCCAAGCAGCAGCATGACTCAGGGATGGCCAGGACCTGGTCACTCAGGTGACCTCCGGTGACCTGCCCTGGCCCAGTGCCTGTGATCTCCACTTGATGTAACCTGGTTTCCCCAGGCCAGTGGGATCCCCTAATCTGGCCTTGGGATCTGTCCCCAAGGGGGTGGACCTCAAGGTCCTGCTGCCCAAACCACCACTCAGCTGGTCTTTATGCCCCTCACCCCTGCCCTGTGCCTGAGGCATACTGGTAGGGGTCCAAAGCACAGGTGTCCATTTCCCCACTTACCAGCTGGTGGCTTTGGGGGCAAGGTGTGTAACCTTTCCAGGCCTCAGTTTCTTCATCTATTAAGTGGAGATGGTAACAGTGTCTTCTCCTTAGGATCTTTGAGAAGAGTGAACAGGATTTGCCCAAAACTCCTAGTACAGGCTTGGCACTTCAGAGTGCTCAGCTGTTGGCTTGTGGGACAGCAGCAGGGTCAGGGGGCCTGGGGAAGACTGCCAGGATTTGAGGTAGAAACTGACATGCCCCGGCCAGCAAGCCCAAGATCATGGATGCTAGGAGGAAGGAGAGGACCTGTGGTCAGGCAGTGGGGAAGGCTTTGTTGACCATTGGCAGTAGGAAGGGACATCCGGGCCAAGACCCTGCCTGCCCGAGGCCTTCTCTGGCACGAAGACCCTTCATCCATTCGTCCTTTAGTCTAGACTGAGCACCCACTGTGTGCCAGGACTGTTGTAAGTGCCAAGGATGCAGTGTGGGCCAGACAGCCAAGGCCCCTGGCCCCTGGCGAGCATATTCTGTCAGGGAAGAGTCATAATCAAAAAGTGAGCAAAGAAATAAGATAATTTGAGGTAGTAATAAATGCTCAGGAGAAAATAATTCAATTTAAGAGGACCGAGTGTGGGAGGGTGAGGGGCTATTTATTTTGGGAGGAGGGTAAAGGCCTCCTTGGGGAGGTGGCGTTTAAACTGAGGCCCGGTGCACCCGTTGGAAGATCAGGGGTATACGGTTTTGCAGACAGAGGTGCGGGCGCTGAGCCTGGGGAGCTGTAGGGCCAGAGGAAGGCCAGCGTGGCGACCGCCATGTGGGACCCGCCAGGAGGTGAGGGAGGAGCCAGGCCATGCTGGGATTTTTATTCTAAACCACTGGAGGGTTTTAAGGGGGGGTGACCTGACTGGATTTTAGTTTTCAAAGATCTGCCTGTGGTGTGGACAGTGGAGGACGGGGTCTTTGGGAGCCAAGGCTACCCTTGAAACCTCCCTGCCCCTAGTAAACTACTGCCCTCAAAACCATCTCCGGACACTACCCCTCTCCCCACCCTCTTTCCCCCTGGAACCAGACTGAGGAGGAGCTGTAGGGGGGTGGGGGGGTGGGCTGATGACAGCATGTCCCCTCACCCCCATAAGGTACAGAGGAGTGTCCCAAGGAGGCCATTTCAGAACCCCAGAATCAGAAGTCTGGGTTTCAGTCCTGCCTGTGGACTTTTGTGTCACTTTATCCCCCATGCGATGAATGGGGATGATAGTCCCCGGCCCCACTCCCAGGAAAGAGTGTAAAGCGCTCTGGCAACCTACAGTGGGGACCCGCCTCGGACTCCGATGAGCGCCCCCTGGCGGTGGGGCACGCGGACGCTCCTGCTGCGTTGTGGGGGAGCCCAGCTGGAGCTGCAGGGACCTCAGGACAGCCAGTTGGGCTGCGGGGTTTTCCTCACGCCCCATCTCACGCAGCTCCTGGGGGGCTCCCAAAGGACTGCCCTCTCCGCCCTTAACGACCAGCGCGCCTGCCTTCCGCCCGCCGCCGCCACCTGTGGTCCCCCGGCCGCTCCGCTCCTCTGCCTCCCCCAGTGGCCTGGCAGTAGGAGCGGGGGGTCCCCCGAGCTGAGGCTCTGAGGCGGGGGTCTCTTGGACTATGGGCGGGCGCTAAGATGACCCTGAGGGGGGCCTCTGAGCGCCGGATGTGTGACTGGGGCAGAGCAGTTGGAGATCAGAGCAGAGAGGGGTGTCCCCGGGGTTCGACGAGGAGCGGGGTCCGAGGACCCGGAGGGGGATGCCACCAGCATTCTGCCACCAGCACTCAGGGAGCTCCCTCGGGGGAGGGAGAAGGGGCCCCCTGGGCTGAGGCTTTGAGGAGGCGCTCTCCAGGGCTGAGGGAGGGCGCTCAGATGCCCTTTCGGCGGGGAGGGCCCTTCGGAGCCCCAAACGTTTGCGTTGCGGATGGGGGGGAAGTCAGAGCAGAGTGGGGCGCCCGGGGCTGGGCGGGGGTCGGGGTTCCGCAGTCAAGGCGAGGGGGGTGTCACTGGCGTGCCTCCCCCCGCCCCCGCATTCAGAGCTCCCCCGGGAGAGGGAGCAGGGCCGAGGGGGACGCTGTGAGCCCGGCCCCTGGCGCTGGGGGGCGGCCGCCGGGGTCAGAGCGGAGGCCGGCCGGGCGGAGGCGGGGCCGGGCGCTGGCGGGCGGGGAGGGCGTCCCCGCCCCGGGTCCCGGCGCGCTCGGCCGGCGGGCGCGGCCGCACAATGGCAGGAAGCGGGGCTCCGCGCTTTGTCCGGCGGGCGGCGCAGACCGCCGCTTCCTCCGGCCGCCATGGGGACGGGACCCGGCGTCTCCGGGCGCCGCGCGGCCTCCCGGCCGGGCCCCGCGCCGCCCTCCCGGGACGGGGAGCCCTGCTGGGCTGGGGGCCGCGCCCGCGACGGGGAAGGCCAGGTACGCGGGCGCGGGCGCGGGGAGGCCGGGGGCGAGGCCGGCGCGCTCCCTCGGCGCGTCTCCGAGGCCGGATGGAGTGGGCGGCGGCAGAGCCCCCTTCCCGGCTGCACCTAGCGGGGATGGGGGCCTGATGCCCCGAGATGTGTCCCCGCACCAGCCGCCTAGGGGGCCCGGCGGCAGAGGGGGCCCGGCAGCCCCCGGCCTTTTGTGTCTGGGGTTGCCTCCGGACACACCTGTGGGTCCCAGACCCTGCACCCTCCCCGCTTTCCTTCCTCGGCCTAGGCCCTGCCCACGTCCCTCCTACTCCTTCTGCCTCTGGCCGCAGCCCTTGCGTGAGAAGGGAGGACAGACTTCTGGTGCCCTCATCCCCATGGTGAGGGGCGGCCTTGACCTGCTCCCCAGAGCTCCCCACCCCCACACCGGGCTGCCCCACGTAGTTGTAAAGTTGTGGTCCATTTGCTGCCTTTGGAGAGGCAGTGTGACCTGGCTGTTCCACATACCTGGTGGGCTCTCCCCTCTTTAGGTTGAGTCCTGAGAACTTTGCCCCTGGACCCTGCTGCCTCTCTCCCGCTGGCAGGAGTGCTGCTGCCCTGGGAGGTGGGCATGGTGGGCAGCAGGAAGGCAGGAGTGGGCACCTGGGTCTGAGAGAAGGGGCCCAAGAGTCTGGCTTTGGGAAGGGGCTGCCCTACTTAAGTGCTGGGGACACCACCGGCCCTGGAGGGAGCTGTGGAGACCCTGTGGTTTGGGGATGGCCATGTGTGAGAAGGGGTGGGGAGCAAACGCAGGGCAAGGGGGCTCTCTGTCCACCGCAGTCTCAGCCGCCCACTTGGGCTTGTGGTTCTCTCTGGGGGTTCTTGGAACTTCATCCTCAACAAGACCTGCTGAGTTAAGTGACAGAGCACCTGCCTGGTTCAGATCCTGGCCTCAGCCTGGTGTCCCTGAGCCTGGGGGCTGCTGGGAGGATGAAGCAGATGAGGCCAGCTGTGGGCTGGGCACCGGCTCTGTCATTATTATTGTTAGTAGTAATTAGCAGTATTAGGAGCAATAGGAGAAGGCAGCACTGTGGTGGTGTTCCCCGAAGCCAACCACAGTGCTGGGGAATGATCTCCCGAGTCTCTAGGGGGCCCTGTGCCTCCCAGCACTGGCACATAGTGGGGCTCAATAAATATTTATTGAATCTGCCACAGGAGCAAATCTTTGTGTAAGATCTGCCATCTGTGTATTGGATTGGTTTAAAAACAAAATGTGGCACAGAATCAAGGACTTGGACTGGAAGGGTCCCAGAGACCATCCATAGAACCCCTACATCTAGCCTGTTTTCTGCCATGTCACCCCCACCCACTATTAGGCCAGGGCCTGGGCCACTGCAGCCCCACTGCCCAGCGCCGAGCCTAGACCAGCAAATGGAGCCATCAGGGAAATCTCTAGAGGCCTGGAAGAGGTCGGCCATCCCCAAACCACAGGGTCTCCACAGCTCCCTCCAGGGCCGGTGGTCTCCCCAGCACTTAAGTAGGGCAGCCCCTTCCCAAAGCCAGACTCTTGGGCCCCTTCTCTCAGACCCAGGCGCCCACTCCTGCCTTCCTGCTGCCCACCATGCCCACCCTCCCAGGGCAGCACCTGTGTCAGGCTGGCTGCCAGGCTGGATGCAGAGGGCAAGAGGGCAAGAGGGCCACTGAGTGGCGACCATGGGGTTCTGGGAAGAAGGGGCTGAAGTGGGGCAGGTACTTTCTCCAGATTCATTGTCAGGAAGAGATGCTCGCCGCCAGGGGTCCCAGAGCCCGCAAAGCCAGGCCCTTTTGTCAGCAGTGCCCTAGGGACGCTGGAGTGGGGGTGGGCAGAGCGTGGCTGAGGATAGGGGTCTTCACGCTTTAATAGTAGATTAAGTAAAGATAGAAACACCTGCTCTGGTTGAAGGGCGCCCTCACTCCTGCCTTAAGACCCAAGAACACAGTTGAAGACCATCTGAGGAGGCTGCCCAGTGCTCTGGCTGCCATCGGGAATCTGGGGCATAATGTCCACAGCTGCCCGCCTGGGGCCCAGCCCCTAGAAATCAGCCCCTTGGGGCAAGTGGCCTCCTCAGTCTGTGCCTTCCCCCACCATGCTGCTGTTTCTGTGCCCATGTTCCCTTTTTTGTCTGGTGGAGGACTAGGTGGACACAGAAACCCAAACAGCACACATCAAACTATGATTGATTTCCTCTTGTCTCCATAGCCCCCCAGGCTGACCCGAGGTCAGCCTCCCCTGCTGCCCTCTCCCTTCTCAGCTACCCAAGAGAGGGTGTGAATGTGGTGAAAATCTGGCATCTGGAGCTACACACACTGGGTTTAAGTCCTGTTTCCACTGGCCGTGTGACCTTAGACAAGTTACTTAACCTCTCTGAGCCTCACTTCCTCTTCTGTGAAATAGGGACAGTCATAGCTCCTACCTCCTGGGATAAGCAGAGCCCTCAGTGCAGTCCCAGGCACACGGCGCCCACATTATAAATGGAGATGAGACCTTTTCAGCTTCGTCCTCCCGCCTCCCTTCAGCCACTTTCTCTGCTGTCCAGGCCTTCCTCATCCTGTCTGACATCTTGAAAATCTCTGATTGGGCTCTCCTAAGCCAAAAGCCTTCAGGGACCCTCCATCACCCTGATGCATAAGTTCAACAAGTATTTACTGAGTGTCTAGGCCTGGAGATAGGGCAGTGAATAGCACAGACTGAAATCCCTGTCCTCGCAGGGCTGACAAGGTGTGGAGGCATTGAGGTAAAGTCCACAAACTGTTGGCTGGTGGCAAGTGCTAAGGAGGGAAGGGAGTAGGGCGGGGATAGGGAGCTTGGAGGGGCTGCAACCTTGCAAGGGAGAGAAGGTGACTTTTGAGTAAAGATTGTCAGGAAAGAAGAGGAGGGAGCCAGTCATTTCACTATCTGGGGAAAAGCATTTCAGGCCAAGGGACTAGCAGATGCCAAGGCTCAGAGGTGGGAGCGCCCTTAGGAACCATGTTGGAGAAGCCAGGAGGCTGGTTGCTGGAGCAGAGAGAGCAGGGTGGAAGAGCAGGACAGGAGGGTCGCCCCCTCACGGGCTCCCCACGCTGGGAGTGAGACGGGCAGCCCTGGCGGGGTTTTGCGTAGGTGTTTGTGACTCCTCATTGAACGGGGTCCGCTCTGGCTGCTCGTGGAGAGCAGACTGGGGTGCAGGGTGGAAGCAGGGAGACAGTTACGAGGCCATTGTTGTCTTCACCTGAGAGGTGGTAGGGGCTGGGGCAGGGGCAGAGCTGGGCTGAGAGCATGGCCGGGTTGAAGCGTCAGATATGAAAGTTGGAGAAAACAGAATTTTCGGACTGACTGGATGGGGGTGTCACAGAAGGAGCAAAGGTGACCCCAAGGTTTTTGGCCTAATGCATTAGTTTCCTGGGGCTGCCGTCACACCACCTGGGCGGCTTTGGAACAATGGATGTTTATTCTCTCCCAGTTCTGGAGGCCAGGAGCCTGAAATCCAGGTGTCGGCAGGGCAGTGCTCATTCTGAAGGCTCTAGGGGGGAGCCTTCCTGCCTCTTCTGGCTTCGGGGGGCCCAGGTGCTTCCCGGCATTCCTTGGCTTATAGGTGCATCACTCCAGTCTCTGCCTCTGTTGTCACATGGCCTTCTCCCTGTGCGTCCGTGTCTCCATGTCTCCTCTCTTCTGATAAGGACGCCAGTCATATGATTACTCCATATGCTATGATTACAGACTCCAGTGTGACCTCGTCTTAACTAATGACATCTGCAGTGACCTTATTTCCAAATAAGGTCACATTCTCAGGTACCGGGTTAGGACTTAACCTGTTTTTTTGAGGGACCCAATTCAACCGGTCACACCACGCAACTGGAAGGCATTGCGATTAACTGAGATGCAGGGAGCTGCCTGGAGAAGTTCAGGGCCTCACGTGCGGATGTTTTAAGTTTGAGATGCTTGTTAGAATCCAAGCGGAGAATCGAGAAGGTGGGTCTGGAGTCCTGGGCGAGGTCCCGACCCGAGGTTTAACTGTGTCAGCCCTCAGTATGTGCATGGTGTTTCAAGTCACAAGATGGGCTGAGTCAGGAGAGAGTGGATATAGATCAAAATGAGAAGGGTCCACAGACGGGGAGATGAGCAGGAAGCCAGTGAGGGGACCGGGAGGACAGAGAACGAGCGGAGCGTCGGTCCTGGGGACTGAGAAGAAACATTTTCAAGGAGATACAATGTGTCAAATGCTGGGTCCTGTGAGAACGGACAAGTGTACTTAGAAACATGGAGGTCAGTGAGGTCCCGAGAGGAGTAAGTTTGGTGTGATGGGGAGGGGGCAAAAACTTGATGGGACAGGGTCTGGGAGAGAATGGAAGAACTGAAAAGTCTCCAACTGCAATCATTGTAGTAATAATTGATTTGGGCAGAAGTCATCAACGAATGCAAAGCCCTGGAGTGGGAGATTGCTGGGGAGCAGGAGATCTCCAACTGTTGGCCCACAGCTTACAAGGAGAAAAAGGGGCTTTACACAGTCCATCGAGATCCGCAAATGCTCCAGCATCTGGGCGCACTGAGGAGGACACCGTCCGCTCTCTCCTGCTCCTGCCCAAATGCTCAGCCTGAAACTCCGCAGGGACCTCCACGCAAATCCACGTCGAGGGGCTTTCTGTCAGACCACTGGCTTGGACCCTTCAAAAGTGTCAATGTCATGAACAACGAAAAAACAAAAACGTGGAGAATTATTCTTAAGAGGGATAAACAGATACAACTTTGATTGGATCCTGTATGAGAAAAAAAGTCTGTAAAGGACATTATTTAGACAGTTGGGAAGATGTGAATGTGGACTATAGACGGACCGTATAGCAACGCTCAGTTTCCCGAGAGCAACAGCTGTATTGGGGTTTTGTAGGAGAAGGTCTGTGCTCTTAGGCGATGTCATGATTTCTGCAGCAGGGGCCAGGGTAATGAGGAGGGGATAAGAGAGAAAGCTGGTGTGGCACTGTTAACAATTGGGGATGCTAGAAGGGTGTATGGATGTCATTGTACTATTCTTATAACTTGCTGTAGGTTTGAAATATTTTAAAACAAAGTGTTGGGAAAAATAACATAAAGAGTAACGGGAGGAGAGACTGGGAAGCAGTGAGTGCGGATACCTGTTTATGGAGGTGAGCTACAAAGGGAGAGGAGAAACGGAGCTGGAGACAGAGAAGTCACATGTTGGTGCGCTGCTGGGTGGCATCCCGTGGAGAGGGCAAATCTGATGATGTCGGAGGGAGCGAATGCTGAGCCGCATCCCCACACCTCGGCCAGAGGGGTGGATCTTGGTGGAAGGCTGCCCTTGGATTGGCGTGGGGTGAAGCCCCCACAGACCAGGGCAGGTGGGGGGACGCGGTGGTGGGAGCTCACGGAGCACCTTCTGATGGCTTCTGTTTCCCTAGAAAAGTAGGATGCCGAGTCAGCAGGGAGTGAGTTGGGGGTGAGCTTTCGGAGGTGGGAGGTTGGAGGAGGAGATCTGAAAGTCGTCCATGGCAGGCAGGGAGAGAGTAGACCAGGGTGAGATTTGGTAAATCTGGGATCATGTCACCAAGCAACGGTCCAGGGCCACTGCATGGGCACCCAGATGCCAACACCTCTCCCTAGCTCCTCCATAACCCCCATCGTGCCTGACTTAGGAATCTGGGTGGGGTCAGCAATTCAGGGGCCCGACAGGTCACAGAACTGAGGGCAGAGGCCCTGGGTGGGGAGGAGGGTACGGCATTCCAGTTCACACTCTGAGCTGGCCAAATCGAACGGCAACCCTGAGCATTTTTTGGTGCCCTTCCTGCCTGCGTCCCGGGAAGATGCCCAGGTCAGAGTCTCCCCCTCAGCAGGCAGGGCTTAGCTTGTCTCTGCATCCCTTGGAGTGGACACTTAGTAGGTGCTTGGGAAACGTTCACCCGGTGAATTAATAAGCCTAAGGCACCCTGTGGGGATGAGGGTTGGAAACGAAGAGCAGCCCCTGGAGGGGCCAGGAGCCCCACCTGTGCACTGCGTGGTCTGGGCCACAGGTGTGCCTGCCTGTGGCTCTGTAGAGCCCAGCCCAACCCGCATCTCCCTCCTTCCCTGAGCAGGTATGCCACCACGCCGACTGCCAGCAGCTGCACCGCCGGGGACCCCTCAACCTCTGCGAGGCCTGTGACAGCAAGTTCCACAGCGCCATGCATTATGATGGGCATGTCCGCTTTGACCTGCCCCCTCAAGGTTAGCACCATGAGGGGGCTCAGCTTGGCCCCTAGAGCTCCCGGGGCAGCTCCTGACTCCTTGTCTGGTGGCACAGTGTGTTGGTAACTGTCGGAGCCGTGACAGGGCCATCAGAAGGACAGGAGTTGACTGTGAATGATGAACCCCAAGTATGCTGCAGTCCACAAGTTTTTTAACAAGAGAAAACGCTGGGGGACTGTACCTCATCTGGAGAGCAGGCCTGTCTCTACCAGGTGCCGGGTCTTTCTCGCTGGGTCTGCACCTCCCGTAGCTGCCCCTGACCCTGACCCGGGGCCAGCATGGAGAAAGCCCCCTTTCTTCTTGTCCTCAGGGCAGGGGACTTCTGAGCAAGTCCTCCAGCCAGGCTACCACTGGCGAGCAAGGCAGTGGGGGTGGGGGCGGGGATGGGCAGATCAGAAGGAACTTGTGAACGGAAACAAGAAACCCCTCTTGCTGAGTAGGGACCTGGCCCAGGCCCACTGCCAACTGGCTGTGCTGGGGTGGCTTCCAGGCACCTGGGCCTGGCCAGAAATGCCAACCCTGTGTCTCCTTTCCCAGCTGGTCAGAGGGACAAAAGGACTCCCCCTGCTGCCAGGGCCCCCTGGGACTTTGGGTGTGGTCACAGTGGTGGGGGAGGGGAGGCCTGAGAGAAAGAGCCGTGGACTTTGGTCCCTTCCTGCAACAATCCCAGAGGCAGAACTGCTTTATCCTCTTTTATAGAAGGGTAAACTGAGGCCACAGGTGGGTTTGTATTGGGGGTGGGGCATCACCTGAGGTGTCATCCCATGGGCCTTGTGTCTTTTTGATCTGGGGGTAGATAGGTGATAAGCAATGACGGAGCCCCTCTCCTCACAGAACCTGAGGGCCCTAGCTAGTTTGGGGGAGAGGGGTCCCAGGATCAGTGGCAGGCTGTGGTCCCCCTGGAGACGGCTGTGTTGGAAGGCTCAGGAGGGGGACAGGGAAAGCAGGCACAGCCCCCTCCCACTTTGCCCCAAAGGCTCTGTCCTGGCCCGGAATGTGTCCACCCGGTCATGCCCGCCACGTACCAGCCCTGCAGTGGACTTGGAGGAGGAGGAAGAAAGCTCTCTGGATGGCAAAGGGTAGGTGAGGGGTAGGTGGGCAAAGCAGACAACTGAGGGGTCCCAAAACTGGGTCTCAGATCAGAGATCCAGGGACCAGAGGTTTCAGAAGGGCTGACTGGAGACCCCTCCTGACCCCTGGGGCTGCTCTGATTCCTGGAGGAGCCACCTAGCTTGGGCCAGCCTCCAGGGCATCTGGGATCAGACTCCACCTGACTAGGTAGCACTGGGTGTGACTCCTGTATAGGCCACCAGAGGGCGCACAGCCCCTTGTGGGCCTTGGGCTGCCTGAGCGCACCCGAGTTACCTGGTTGTCTGGGCAGTGTGGGGTGGGCAGCCAGCTGTGGCCCACTTGCATCCCACCCTGGTGAGGGCCTCCCCGTGCCTCCAACCTCTGCCCTCGCTGGCTTCCCTGCAGGGACCGGAAGAGCACAGGCCTGAAACTCTCCAAGAAGAAAGCCAGGAGGAGACACACAGATGTAAGGAGCCCCCAGGCTGCAGAGGGCCTCCTGACAGCCCCTGCCCCTTTCCTTCCCAGCCCCAAGGCTGGGCCCTTCTGCTCTGAACCCCAGGACCAGGGATGGGGCCTGGAGTGAGTGTGTCCCTCCCTCGCCACCCTCCCCTGCAGCCCAGCACTGCCCACCTTAGCCCAGGTGTGGGATGCTCCAGGAGCACCTCCCTTAGGCAGGAAGGATGCTGGGGGCCTCCCTGGGACAGAGGCAGTCTGGGGAAATCCCTGCACTCACTCCCCTGTCAGGGTTCCCATCCTAGACCCTGGGTTGGGGAGGGTGGGGGACAAGGGGTGCAGAAGCTAAGAGGCCCATGTCCTCTCAGGACCCGAGCAAGGAGTGCTTCACTCTGAAATTTGACCTGAACGTGGACATCGAGACGGAGATTGTACCAGCCATGAAGAAGAAGTCACTGGGGTAGGGCTTGGTGGCGCCGAGGGTGGAAGTGGGGCTGGGGGCAGGTGCAGCCTCCTTCGGGTATGACTGTGTACATCTGTGTGGTGGCCTGTGAGTGAGCACGTCCCCCACCTGTTGGCGGCCCACCCGTGTGGCGTGCACACCAGTGTGAGGGAACGTGTGATGAGGGCCTGTGCACTTGTGTGTGTATTCCAACCCAAGTGTGCGTGGCCCAGTCCCTGGTGTACAGATGTGCATGTGTGAGGGTATGAACGTGTTGACCTGTGTGTGGATGTGTGCAGGAGTGTGTGAACCTCTGTGGGCAGGTGTGTGTGTGTGTGCACGCACCTGTGTGTCTGTGTACCTGTGTGTGATCCCGTGGGTATTGGGAAGGTGAGTTGGAGCTGGGGCTATGGATAGAGTAGGGGTTCGTTTGACTGCCCCCTAACATACACACCTCCGTTCTGGGGCAGGGAAGTGCTGCTGCCCGTCTTTGAAAGGAAGGGCATTGCATTGGGCAAAGTGGATATTTACCTGGACCAGTCCAACACACCACTGTCCCTCACCTTTGAGGCCTACAGGTTCGGGGGACACTACCTGCGGGTCAAAGGTGAGCAGCCAGCTGGGTGGGCAGGCAGGGTGGCTGGGGTCTGGCTGGGCCTCCCAGAGATGGGCTCTTCCTCCCAGGCTCAGGTTCCCACTGGCCATGGCCCTGAGCAGGCTCATTAGCATACAGGTGTCTCTGCTGGGCTGTGGTGGCAGGTGCTGGCAGGGCGGGGCTTCAGGGAGGGGCAGCTAGGCCTTGGTTTGGATCCTGGGAGAGAGGACTGGGGCCCCCTCCTCCACTAGACCTGGGTGTTGAGGACCTCTGCTTGTCCCCTAATGTCACCTCAGCCAAGCCAGGGGACGAGGGGAAGGTGGAGCAGGGCGTGAAGGACTCCAAGTCCCTGAGTCTGCCAATCCTGCGGCCGGCTGGGGCCGGGGCCCCTGCCCTGGAGCGTGTGGACCCCCAGAGCCGCCGAGAGAGCCTGGACATCCTGGTGAGGAGGGGTTGTGTCAGGCCTGGGGGTGGGCAGGGTCCTCAGTGGGGAGTCCCCTGGAGCCTTCCCTGCTCCCTCTTGGGCTTTGATCTCCCCTTCTGGAAAATGGGGCTGGCTCTGTGAATGGGGGGGCTCCCTCTGGATCCAACCATACCCCAAGGTGATGGATCTTGTCACTGAGAATCTTCTAGTGCCCAAGGAGTCAGTACATGAGTGTGTCTCGTGTCACTGGCCGCGTGCATGGGTGTATGTTGTGGATCCATTTGGAGCTGTGCTTGTAAGTGCATCTGAGTATGTGTGACTCTGCTTTTCCCCAGCTGCTTCATGCCTGTGGCTGGGGGGCAGTCCAGGTGCATCTGTGTCTGGACCTTCCAGCCCCGAGAATGTGTGTGGGTCTCAGGAGAGGGGATGTCCCATGGTGGGGGGTGCAGAAACCCTTCCACATCCCAGGCTGGCCAGGGTCCAGGAAACCCACCTTGGGGTAGGGCTCTGGGGGCCAGGATGGGCCTGGCCTTGACCACTCCTCCCCGGCCAGGCCCCTGGCCGCCGACGCAAGAACATGTCGGAGTTCCTGGGGGAGGCCAGCATCCCGGGACAGGAGCCCTCCACGCCTGCCAGCTGCTCTCTGCCTGGCACTAGCAGTGGCGGCAGTGGGGGCAGCGACAGCTGGAAGAACCGGGCAGCCAGTCGCTTCAGCGGCTTCTTCAGTTCTGGCCCCAGCACCAGTGCCTTTGGCCGGGTATGTGGTCCCGTGGGCCCTGGGGCAGGGCAGCTGGCTGGCCCTGACCCCTGACCCTGATCGCGGGTCTCCTTCCAGGAGGTGGACAAAATGGAGCAGCTGGAGAGCAAGCTGCATGCCTACGGGCTCTTTGGGCTGCCCAGGCTGCCCCGGAGGCTGCGCTTCGACCATGACTCATGGGAGGAGGAGGGGGATGAGGAGGAGGAGGACGATGCCTGCCTGTGGCTGGAGGACAGCTGGCGGGAGCTCATTGACGGTCATGAGGTGGGTGCCCCCCCCAAGCCCTGCCGCACCCTCCTCATCTGGGAAAAGGGGGCCTTATCCCCCACTTCCTGGGGCCCTTCTGTGGACCCAATGACAGGATGTTCCACAGGACAGCTCTGCCAGGCTGCTGTCATCATTAACCCACTTTGGGGAAACTGAGGCAAAGTCAAACTGCGGTGTGCCACTTGGCTGTTTTCATGGCAGAAGAGAGCCCAGAACTTGGGGGACCTGTGTCCCCATTGAGAAAAAAGGAGGTTGCATGCAGGGTAGCTCACCCTTCTTCCCCACCTGGTCTATCCCGGCACCCTCTGGGGCTCCTGGATGACCCCCTGCCCTTCCCACAGAAGCTGACCCGGCGGCAGTGTCACCAGCAGGAAGCGGTGTGGGAGCTCCTGCACACGGAGGCCTCCTACATCAAGAAGCTGCGGGTGATCACCAACGTGAGTGTGGGGCCACACCCAGCCCAGAGCCCCCTGCCTGCCTCTCCCTCGTGGGTGCCTTCTGGGTGCCCCTACGCGGAGTCTCAGCCTTTGCAGAAGGAGCAGGTGCCAGGCAACAGAGAGGGGAAGGAGAGTGAGGGAAGGGCCACCCCTTGGGGAGGAGGCAAATCCCACAGGCTAGCACGTGGGAGGGGGCTTCACCTGGGAGGGGGCTTGGGGCACACTTGCCAGTTGAGCTGAATTAACACAGGCCTCATCCTCTCACTCATTCATCCAACGGCCACTCTGAACACCTGCCGTGTGCTAGGTGCCCAGCAGCCCACACCCTAGAGGTGGAGACGGAGTGGGTAGGCACTGGGGTGTGTGTGTGTGTAGGGACTTGGACCTGGGGGAAGCACCCATCCTAGTCTTGGGGGTTCAGGGAAGGCAGCCTCTGAGCTGAAACTCAGAGGCTGAGCCAGGGCAGAGGTGGAGGAGAGTTCCAGGCATGGCTGCTAGGCTGGTCCCCCAGCGCTTCCTTCTAGGTGGGGCCTGGGCAGGGCGACCCTTGGGTGGGCCATGGGGCTGGGCCTTTTCTCAAAGGGTAAACCCTCTCTGTCCCAGGCTGCCTCAGGGCCTCCTGGGAGGGGGAAGGGGTAGAGGGAATCTTAAGAGGCTGGCTAGGGCGTCGGGAATGGGCCCCCCCACCCCAGCTGCAGTGCTCCCTGACCCCACAGCTGTTCCTGTGCTGTCTCCTGAACCTGCAAGAGTCGGGGCTGCTGTGTGAGGTGCGGCGGGGCCTGGGGGGCTTGGGCGGGTAGTAGGAAGAGGCGGGGCCTAGCCTCGGGGGCGGGGTTGGCAGGGGGCGGGGCTCACGGATGGAGTAGGTGAGGGGCGAGGCCGAGCGCACCTCCCGCCGCGCAGGTGGAGGCGGAGCGCCTGTTCAGCAACATCCCGGAGATCGCGCGGCTGCACCGCGGGCTGTGGGCCAGCGTGATGGCCCCGGTGCTGGAGAAGGCGCGGCGCACGCGGGCACTGCTGCAGCCCGGGGACTTCCTCAAAGGCTTCAAGATGGTACGGGCTGGGCTGGACACAGGCGGGGACACTGAGGCAGGGCTGGGGCGCCGATCCCATCTGCCCCTCACCCCACCCTTCCCCTGACCTCTGGCCCCGCACGACCCCTGGTGGGCACAGGCAAGGAACTCCTAGTCGGTTGCCCGGGTTTGAACCCCACCTGGCCATCTACCCTTGCTACGTGGCCGAGGGTGGTCTCTTTCGCTGAGGCTCAGTTTTCTTCTGTGGAAAACAGGGACAATAAGCTTGCCAGCCCCTGGGGTGGTCGCGAAAGGGCAGTAAGGAAGGGCTTGGGGAGCGCGCGTAACCGGTGCTTTGCTCCTTCTGCCCCGGGCCAGTTCGGCTCCCTCTTCAAGCCCTACATCCGATACTGCATGGAGGAGGAGGGCTGCATGGAGTACATGCGCGGCCTGCTGCGCGACAGCGACCTCTTCCGGGCCTACGTCACGGTGAGGGCGGGCCGGGAAGGCTGGTCGGCGGGAGCGCAGGACCCGGGGTTCACCTGGCCTGCAGATGGTAGGGGGTCTGCCGGTGGGCGGGGCCTCGGGTCCGGGGGCAGGGCCTGCCCTGAGCTCCGCCCCCGGCTCCCCACCGCAGTGGGCCGAGAAACACCAGCAGTGCCAGCGGCTGAAGCTGAGCGACATGCTGGCCAAACCCCACCAGCGGCTCACCAAGTACCCGCTGCTGCTCAAATCGGTGCTGAGGAAGACAGATGAGCCTCGCGCCAAGGAAGCCGTCATCACCATGGTAACGGGGACGTTAGCGCTGGCGGGGTGATAGGCTAGGTCCCTTGAGGACACTGAGCCTAAACCCCCACCGCCCTTCCCCAGATCAGCTCGGTGGAGCGTTTCATCCACCACGTGAACGCCTGCATGCGGCAGCGACAAGAGCGGCAGCGGCTGGCAGCCGTGGTGAGCCGCATTGACGCCTACGAGGTGGTGGAGGGCAGCAGCGACGAGGTGGACAAGGTGGGCCCCTGTGTCTGTGTATGTCGGGGGAGGGATCCTGTTGGGTGCGAGGAAGGGCCACACTGGCAGACGGAGCTGTGCTGGGAACCTTGCTTGAGGTCTGCTAGCTGAGATGGCGAGTCAGACCCTGACCTCTCCTACACTGGCTCTCCACCCACAGCTCCTGAGAGAATTTCTGCATCTGGACCTCACAGCGCCCATCCCTGGCGCCTCTCCGGAGGAGACTCGACAGCTGCTGCTGGAGGGGAGCCTAAGGATGAAGGAGGGGAAGGACAGTAAGGTGACTCTTGTGGCCACCCCACACCCAGGGCCCCTGCCCTCCCCTGCCCTGTGGGTCGGGACCATCCCTTCCTGGAGACCTTCTGGACCGTACTCAGTGGTTCTCAGCTGCTCAATCGGTTGTGTGGCCGTTCAAGAACTAGCGACTTTGTGTCATATGGGGAACGATTATCTGCCTGCAGTTTACTCTTTACAGACACGGCAGCAGGGTCACAGCCCATGGGGTGTGGTCTTGCTCACTTGTTAGTGTCACAGGGGTTCTTGGTTGGAGGGAAGGGGCACATTCCCTGAGCAGGCCAGGAATGCCCCAGAGCCTTGCTACTGAGCTGTCAATCATGTGGGTGCTGGGGAGCTGAGAGCCTGCAGATCGTAATTTACAATCACCTCCCATTTTCTCTTTAAGATAAACTTTTAGTTGAACTAAATCACAAATATATAGTTCAAAGAGAGAAAGAGAAGATCATCTTGCTTTTCATTTTAATTTTGCTCTCAGGTTCAGGGAGGGGGCAGGGGAAGTGTTTGATGAAATCTGAGTACCTCCAGGAGAGGATGTTGCAGAGACAGGCTGCGGGTCTCTGTCTGAGGTCCGAGGACCCTGGCCCTGAGCCCTGGGCCTCTCCTGCTCCCCCTGTCACCCCAGATGGATGTCTACTGTTTCCTTTTCACGGACCTGCTCTTGGTGACCAAGGCAGTGAAGAAGGCTGAGAGGACCAAGGTCATCAGGCCACCACTGCTGGTGGACAAGATTGTGTGCCGGGAGCTTCGGGACCCTGGTGAGGAGCCCAGCCCCCTGCTCCTGGGCAAGGGCTGTGATGGGCAGAGGCTGTGTTCTCAGCTGATGCAAGCCCTTCCTAACCAGGCTCCTTCCTTCTCATCTACCTGAATGAGTTCCATAGCGCTGTAGGGGCCTACACATTCCAGGCCAGCGGCCAGGCTTTGTGCCGTGGCTGGGTGGATGCCATTTACAATGCCCAGGTGAGAGCAGCGTGGTCTGCAGGCGGGCAGGGCATCCTGGTGGGGGCTGCTGCCCACAGTCCCTTCTGCCCCTGTGTGCCCCCACCCCACCTATAGAACCAGCTGCAGCAGCTGCGTGCACAGGAGCACCCAGGCAGCCAGCAGCACCTGCAGAGCCTGGAAGAAGAGGAGGATGAGCAGGAGGAGGAGGAAGAGGAGGAAGAGGAGGAGGAAGGGGGGGAGAGTAGTACTTCTGCTGCCAGCTCCCCCACCATCCTGCGCAAAAGCAGCCACAGCCTTGACTCCCAGCACTGGTATGCTTGCCCAGGACTACCCAGCAGGCCAGAGCAGGGCAAGTTCTCCAGCCCAGGACTCCCGACCCCAAGGCCGCTGACACTGGGCAGGGCCTCACCATGACCCCTTCCTCTGCATGGCTTCGTGTTGTGAGCCCAGTGGGTTGGGGGAGGGCTCTGTCTCCCACCAAGTCCAGGGGGGGATGGCACAGTTTTCAACTTGAGGCCACTCTGACCCATTAGTGGTAGCTCCCTGGAGCTGAGCTGAGGGTTCTTAGATTGTGTCCAGCAGGAAGGAGTGCTGTAATGGTGACAGACACTGTTACTGATTGTGTTGTGGGCATAGGAGTTGGGAGATCCGGCACATGTGCCACATGCATGCCATTTCTGAGCTTCGACCTCCGGGAGGGCAGAGGGTGTAGACTCTGCATTGCCCAGCACGGGGCTGTACCAGGCCATCTTGGTTTCCTTTGGCTGGGCTGACTTTGTCTTCCCGGCCCCACAGTGCCTCGGACGGCTCCACGGAGACCCTAGCCATGGTCGTGGTGGAGCCTGGGGAGACGCTGTCCTCTCCTGAGTTCGAGGGCGGCCCCTTCAGCTCCCAGTCGGATGAGACCTCTCTCAGCACCACCGCTTCTTCTGTCACGCCCACCAGTGAACTGCTGCCCCTGGGCCCAGTGGATGGCCGTTCCTGCTCCATGGACTCCGCCTACGGCACCCTCTCCCCGACGTCCCTGCACGACTTTGTGGCCCCAGCCCCTATGGCAGAGCCAGCACCCCGGCCCCCAGAATTACCACAAGCCCCTTCACCTCCACCCTCGCCCCGCCTCTGCCGCCGAAACCCTGTCCAGCTGTTGCCCCGGCTGCCCCACCTGCTCAAGTCCAAATCTGAGGCCAGCCTCCTCCAGCTGTTGTCAGGGGCCACCACCCCTGGAGCGCCCCAAGCCCCCAGCCGCAGCCTGTCGGAACTCTGCTTGGCTGCTACAATTCCTGACACTAGAACCCAGGGCTCCCCTCAGGAAGCTGGGCCCAGCTGGGATTGCCACGGGGCACCAAGCCCTGGCAGTGGCCCCAAGCTGTCAGAGCTGGCGTGCAAAATCAGCTGCTCAGCTAGAGAGCCCGAAGAAGCCTCCAGGAGGAGCAGAGAGCTGCCCTCGGGGGCCTCGCCCAGGGTTCAGCCTGAGCCCCCGCCAGGGATCTCTGCCCAGCACAGGAAGCTGACGCTGGCCCAGCTTTACCGAATCAGGACCACACTGCTGCTTAACTCCACGCTCACTGCCTCGTGAGTGGACTGGCCGGGGGTAGAGGGAAGGTGGCCCAGCGTGCTGGCATTGAGCCTCTGAGCCTGGGAGTGGATAGAGGCACGGTCATGGCTGGGAGCAGATGGCATTTGGGGATGGGGATGGGAGAGGGAGCCTGAGACCTGCCCCAGAGCCTGAGTGAGGATATCTAAGGCGGGCAGTGGTACAAAGGCCTGAGGATTCAAATAGGGAGGAGAGGGTGGCCAGAGCCCCTCTGAGTGGCATCAGCCAAGGAAGGACTGTCTCTCCCCTCCCCTCCAGGGAAGTCTGAGCAGAGGAGGGTCCTCAAGGGTGCCACTCACCAAGGGACAACAGACAGCATGCCTCCTGGGACATGCCAGCCCCTGGTCCAGCTGCTGCCTTGTGTGCGCCCGAGCCTCAGTGCCGGCCAGGACCCCTGCCACCGCCCTGGGGCCCAATTTGCACTTTGCCAGACTGGATGGAAGTGGAGGAGGGCTCAGCAGAGCCCCAGGCTGCAGTACCCCCTCAGGACTGCCTCCCGAGGGCCACCACCTTCACTAACCTGCCCCTGGCCCCTACCCCCAGCAGGGCCCCTGCCCACTAGTCCCTGAGGTCACCAGATCCAGCCCTCCAGCTGGGCTCCAGGGCAGTCCTTCCCACCTCCGCCCTCATCTGGCCCCAAATGGGATATGACCCTGTCCTCACCGACTCCCTCCCAGCCCCGCTGGCCACCCCAGGCTTGGGTTGGGCTCTGTTGCATATTTATTGAGCTTTTGATTCTTTTATAAAGACTTGTATATACTCCACTAGAAAGAGTCCTTTGCTTTTGGAACCCCCCCTTTCCTGACTCAGGTGCCCTTGAGCTCTGGGGTGGGCGCCTCTCGGTGCTCCTGTCCCCCTCCGTCTGCATTGGGGCACCACTGGAAGAGACTGTAGGAAGCATTAGTGAATTAACAGGGCAGAGGTCACCGGACCAACACCCCAATATCAACCCCCACCCCCTGCCACCAGCGCCATGTCTGCCATCGGAGCCTCCCACAGGCGCCTCCCCCAATGAGGTACCTGCTACCCCCTCCCAGCCAGATGCCTCAGAGGGCCGTCTTGGGCTGCCCGTGGGAGTGTCCACGAGGGTAGGCCACCTGTCTTAGGCTCTACTGAGTGCACCTGACAACTCCGGGGGCGGGGGTAGGCCCTGTACCCACACCCACTTAGTGTCTGGGGAGGGTGGCTCTCCCACCTGGGTACTTCTCGCCCAACCCCTCATGGCTGAGGGAAGGCTCTGATGCCCAGAGAGGGGAAGTCCCTTCACCTCGAAGCGGTGGTCTCAGGTTGGGGCCTAGAATCCAGGCGTGGGGACCGCGATGCGGCCCTGTCCTGTGCGCATCTTGCTGCTCGCAGGCGGCCTCAGCTGAGCTCAGGTGCGCGGGGGCAGGCCGCAGGGGCTGGGGAGCTCCCCTTCTAGGGAGCCGCGGGGCCACGCCCTGGCCCCCACCCCCGGGGCGGGCTCTCCTGGGCGGCGCGGGGCGGGCCCTGCGGGCGCTGGGCTGGGCGCACACCGCGGCGGGCAGTGCGGGGCGGGGCGGGCGCAGCGGGCCAGCCCCCGGCCGGCGCACGCCCGTCGGAGGGCCCAGCGCGGCGTTGAGGGCCATGGAACCGTGGCCGGGGGGCTGCACAGCAGCGGTGGCTGCGGTGAGTGGGGACGCGGGGCGTGGGGTACGGTCTGAGCCTTGCGTGGGCCTGGGTCCCCGCAGGCGCGCCTGCGGCCAAGGAAGGGGCCCCCTGGCGAGTCTGCGCTCCCAGCCTGGCTGACGGCTGGGCCGGCCCTCCCTTCCGACCTAATTAGAGGCTCAACCAGGCAGGGCTCTTCCGCCGAGAGGAAACACCTTCCCAGGGGCCAGAGGGGTCTGGGGACCCCAGGCAGAAAAAGATCAGGGTCCTTCACCTTAGAAAAAGCACGGGTTGGGGTGGGGCTCCCTGATTCCTGCCCTGGGGCCCTGGGGCCCTGGTGGAGGGGAAATGTGTGAGAGGGGCTGGTAGGGGCCTCTACTCTGCTTCTCTGAAGGCTGATCCGGGCAGAGGGGGAAGGAAGTTAGTCTCACCCGCACCTGAGAAGTGGGCTCCACTGAGGGCAAGTGCTGGGGCCTCTGAAGTCGGGGAGCCTGGGCAGGGAGAGGCCCCCACATGGGGCAGCCCCGCTGGGAGCCAGCAGCACCTGTCCCTCAGGCTCTCCTCCTCGTGCTGCTGGGTGCCCGGGGCCAGGGCAACATTCCCAGCCCCAGGTGTGACTGTGCCCACAACTTACAGAAGAGGAATGGTCTGTTCTGTTGCAGGGGCTGTCCAGCAGGTGAGCGGCTGGAGGGGTGGGAGGGGCGTGGTGGGAAGTGAGGGCAGCCTGAGAGCAGGTGAGGGCAGGCAGGCCAGGAATGGGGTGAGGGGAGGCTAGGAGGGAAGTAGGGAGCCAGAGATGGGAAGGGAGGGAGGAAAGGTGGGAGCCCCCTCTGACTGTCTGACCCCAGTGTGGGTTCCACAGGGCACTACCTGAAGGCCGCTTGTACAAAGCCTTGTGGCGACCCCACCTGCCTTCCATGCCCCCAGGGCACCTTCCTGGCTAGGGAGAACCACCATGAGACCCGCTGTACCCGCTGCCAGGCCTGTGATGAGCAGGGTGAGGGGCTGCCTAGAGCTCACTGGGGGTCTCTTGAGGACAGGCTGTGGCCAGGGTCTTTCTGAAGGAAGTGGCTGGCTTGGGCTCAACTTTTGGGTGTGAGGGCCCTGTGCCCACCTGCCCCGGGGCCTCCCCCCTGACCCTCTCTCCCTGCTGACTTTCCTATCTCTGTACATGCCTCAGCCTCTGGTCTGCAGTCATCTCTGAACTTCTCTCCCTTTTGGGGTGGCCCTGTCTCTGGTCTATTCTCATCTCCATACTCTGGGGGATCTGTCCTGCCTCTGTGTGGGGGTCTCTGGCCCTGATGGCTTCTGCTCTCTCCACCCTCCTGAACCCCCCCCCCCCCCCCCCCCCCCCGGTGGCCCTGAAGAACTGCTCAGCAGTGGCAGACACCCTCTGTGGCTGCGAGCCAGGCTCGTTCGTGGAGTGCTTGGTCAGGCACTGCCCTGACGGCTCACGCTTCCGCTGCCTTCCATGCCCAGACTGTGGGGCCCTGCACCGCCACGCGCGGGTGCCCTGTGAGTACCCGCATTCCAGGCTACCTACTCCCATTCCCCCTCCCCCTGCCTCCTTCTCTCCTGACCTGACCCACGCTATCTCCTGGACTGCAGGTTCTGGCAGAGACATCGGCTGTGGGACCTGCCTGCCTGGCTTCTATGAATATGGCAACAGCTGCGTGTCCTGCCCCACGTAACTTCCTGGCTGCCCTGGGCTGGGGAAAAGGAGGCTGGGAGCGGGGTGAGGGTCTAGGGGGAAGGAGCTTGGCCTAATGGCAGGTGGACCCCACTTCAGACAAACACTGGATGGTAAAGGGAAATCTGGATTCACCTTATACCAGAAAAAGAAGGGGTCATAGCTTCACTTCCTGCTAGACTCGACTTCGGTAATTCTTCCAGCTGTCCATTAAGGATAGGGTCGGTCACTTTGGAGAGAGCCACGTTGATAGAGTTTCAAAACTTGGACTGAGGGGCCGGCCCCATGGTGGAGTGGTTAAGTTCGTGTGCTCTGCTTCCGTGGCCTGGGGTTTCACCAGTTTGGATCCTGGGTGGGGACATGGCACCTTTCATCAGGCCATGCTGAGGTGGCGTCCTACATGCCACAGCTAGAAGGACCCACAACTAAAATATACAGCTATGTACTCGGCGGATTTGGGGAGAAAAAGCAGGAAAAAAAAAAGGTTGGCAACGGTTGTTAGCTCAGGTGCCAATCTTTAAAAAAAAAAACTTGGGGGGGCTGGCTCCATGGCCGATTGGTTAAGTTCTCGCATTCTGCTGCAGGCGGCCCAGTGTTTCGTTGGTTCGAATCCTGGGCGCGGACATGGCACTGCTCATCAAACCACACTGAGGCAGCGTCCCACATGCCACAACTAGAAGGACCCACAACTAAAAATACACAACTATGTACCAGGGGCTTTGGGGAGAAAAAAGGAAAAAATAAAATCTTTAAAAAAAAAACAAAAAAAACTTGGACCGAGATTCAGGACCTGCCACTTGTTCTCTGGGGCATCTTGGGAAAGTTACTTCACCTCTCTGATCTTCCCCACCCAAACACAAGAATGTTAGTAGGTCCTTCCCAGGGCTCTGATTAAGGAGTAAGACACTTTATTTATTCATCCACTCAACGATGTTTATCAAGCATCTGCTATTTCCAGACGCTGTTCGAGGTGCTAGGGATACACCAGGAACAAAATAGACAAATCCCAGTCTCTATGGAGTTGACGTTCTGGTGACCCTCAATCTTGTCTAGAAGCAGCTCGATAAATAGTGATTGTTGATATTGTTACTGGGGACACAAGTGACATTTCAGCAGTACTTCGGGAACATTCTTGGGTAGAGTGAGGCTCCCAGGAGAGAGGCCTGGGGAGGGAAGGGTCTCCAGAATGCAGAAGATGTCAGGCAGTCCTGGGTAGCCTCTCCTGGTACGTACTCCCTCATCCCCCAGCCCACCCCCTTCCCTTACAGGAGCACCCTTGGGAGCTGTCCTGAGCCCTGTGCGGCTGTCTGTGGCTGGAGACAGAGTAGGTGGTGTGCTGGGAATGCGAGTAGGAGAGATGGGATGAGCCAAGGGGAGGTTGGGGGGAAGTGACCACCCACCACCCACCAGCTACTCTTTCAGTGTTCTGGGTCCAGGTGCTCCTGGCAGGCCTGGTGGTCCCACTCCTGCTTGGGGCCACTCTGACCTACACATACCGCCGCTGCCAGCCTTGCAAGCCCATGGTTCCCGGTAAGTGCATGCATACACACACGTTCCTAGGGGCCTGGGGTCAGGATGGGTAGCCCAGAGCCCAGTCGGCCCTGATGCAGAGGGGTAAACTGAGGGAGGAAGTGCTGGGGGACTTGCAGAGGAACCCGAGAGGAGCTGGGCCAGCACTCCGGTCCAGGAGCCTTGCCTGGGTGCTGATTAGATGTTGTTTGTCTCTGTTATCAGAGGAAGCTGGGATGGAGGCCCTGAGCCCTCTACAGGTAAGAATCTCAGTAATATTCTGGGAAGAGGGTGAGCGAGCATCCGGGCCTCAGCATTCTGGAACTGAAAGTTTGGGCCTTATTATAACTCGTGGTCCCTAGCACATGGCATGGTGGCTGGCGCTGAGTAGACCTAATGAACACATATGCAAAGAGCAGAGTATCAGTGAATGACAGCAGCACAGTGCCAGCCCTCAAGGGCATCTCAGTCTACTGGGGTCCAGACAGGTAAACAGGGGGTAACAGTTCAGTGGGATGAGCGCCACCACGGCCAGGGGAACAAGAGGAGGACGGCAGGGGCAGAGTATCTGAGGCAGAGGAATAGCTCTTCTGCTGGGCCACAGTGAGATAGCGTGGTTGGCTGGGGGACACTGGGGGATGTTTGCTGACTGAGCCAGGGATGGCCACTCCCAGCCAGAGAGCCCAGCCAAGGGGCCTTACTGGGCAAGCAAGGCTGACCTGGGGCCTCTCTTGGCTTCCAGGTCACCCACCTCACACCCACAGACGGCACCCACGCCCTTCTGGTGCCACCCAACAACAGTGAGGTCTGCGCCGTCCAGTTGGTAGGCAACAGCTGGACACCTGGCTCCCCTCAGACCCAGAAGGCGCCCTGCCCAGAGGTGACATGGCCCTGGGACCAGCTGCCCAGCAGAGCTCTTGGTAAGGGAACTCAGGAAGCCTTGACCCCATTCTCCCCAGTCCAAGGTGAGAAGCTGTGGTTTTAGAGGCGCCACTTGCCCATTTCCGGTCCCCTGACCTGGTGGAGCTCCCCTGCTGGCCTCTGCCCAAGGTATCCGCTCTGGCCCTCGCCCAGGTCCCCGCCCCTTGGCTGAAGCCCGCATCCCCCATTGGCTCTCTCTGGCCCGCCCCCAGGCCCTCTGCCGCCGCCCACGCCGTCGCAAGAGCCCCCTGCAGCCTCCTGGACCGCCATGCTCCAGCCGGGGCCGCAGCTCTACGACGTCATGGACGCGGTGCCTGCGCGGCGTTGGAAGGAGTTCGTGCGCACGCTGGGGCTGCGCGAGGCGGAGATCGAGGCCGTGGAGGTGGAGGTCGGCCGCTTCCGCGACCAGCAGTACGAGATGCTCAAGCGCTGGCGCCAGCAGCAGCCCGCCGGTTTGGGCGCCATCTACGCGGCCCTGGAGCGCATGGGGCTGGACGGCTGTGCCGAGGACCTGCGCAGTCGCCTGCAGCGTGGCCCGTGACGCGGGGGCCCGCCCGCCATCTCTGGGCTCTGGTGGCCCTTGCAGAAGCCCTAAGTACGGTTACTTATGCGTGTAGACATTTTATGTCACTTATTAAGCCCCTGGCGCCGACCTGTGTAGCAGCGCCAGCCGGCCTCAGCTCTGGTGCCCCCAGGGTGCCAGTTAAGGCAAAGAAGCCTCAACGAGTATCGGGAGGGTGTCAAGAGATTGCCCAGCTGTTTGTTGGGCTGAGTTTGGTTGAGCCCTCGGTATTAAACCTATGAAGAAAAGCTGCTGTTTGATGTTTCCGCTGGGCTGGGGGTGTTAAGTGGCCGAGGCTTGGTTTCCTGGGACGTGGAAAGGGCGGGGAGTCTTGCCACCCCAGGGTGTGGGACCCACGGTGGAGAGCAGAGTGGCCCTTTGTTACCAAACCCGCCTCCCCACTCCCCCTCCGCGTGGCCCAGTTACCAGGAGCGGCAGAGAGGAAGTCGAGCGGGACAGAGGAAGTCGCGGCGACGGCGAGTGAGAGTTGAGAGTGAACGTGAGGCCCGGGCGGCTGAGAGGGCTTTAATGGGGGTGCGAGACGGCGGGGGCGCGGGGACTGGGGAGGCAGCAGTTGGAGGCAGGTCCAGGGCCCCTCGTCCTCCACTCACTCCACCAGGGCAGTGAAAGGGTCCGAGGAGCGCGGGGCCTAGCCGGGACGGGGCGCAGACTTAACTGGAGGGAAGTGGGGGCAGAGGTGGGGCCCCAGGAGCGGCAACTCCGTCCCGACGGGCAGTTTGCAGTTTTCATCGTTTCTGGTAAACAAATGACTGAGAGGAAACCCTTGGCGGGGATGGGAAATGTGGCCCCGGCTAGGCCGGGCGCAGATCTGGGTCAGGGAGGGAGGAAAACCCCTTCCCCGAGCGTGGGGCCCGCCTCCGCCCAGGATGCGCCAGCCACGCGGGTTCCGGGGTGCGGGGGAGGGGGCTGCAGCCGGTGCGCTCCCCGCGGGGAAATCAAAGTCACCACCCACGGGGCTAGGGAGAGCTCTGCACATTTTGACATTCAACGAACATGCAAATATATGTAAGTAGGCATGCAAATAAGCAGCATCTTTTTGCGTCAACAGCTTGGGCACTTTTTCTGGGCGACTGCGGGGGCGGGCGTGCTCCGGCGTCACCCGGGCTGAGGATGCGGGGCCTGTGGTGAGGGTCAGGGAGGGGTTCCAGCGCGGGAGGGGAGGGCGGTGCGGCTCCCGGGCCTGCCAGGCCGGGGCGGGAGCTGGGGGCCCCCCCTACGAACTCGGAAGGCTGCGTGCAGGAGGGCGGCATCTAGTACTTAGCGATGTCTCCCTTCTTCAGGATGATCTGCCGCTGCCAAGGCGCCAGCTTGGTCTCGTCGTAGCCCAGCGTCCGCAGCTTCTCCGACTGCTCTTTCTCCCGCTGCATCTTCTCCTGTTTCTGTCGCTCCTCCTCTTTCCTAAGCATGGGGTGGGGGCAGAATAGCGGCCCGGGTGAGAGGGTGGGCCGCGTACTGTGAATGGTCACTGGCAAGGAGTGGGTTACTGAGGGCAGGGGCTGAGCTGCTGAGGACAGAGGGACTAATTAATGGTGGGCGGGGTAATGGGTTCTAGAGGCAGAAGGGCTAGGCAAGTGGGGACAGGGGGTGGGTTAGAAAGCATGTGGTTGAGATTGCTGGGGACAGAGGGGCTTGGTTGGGGGCAGACTGGGGTCACTGGGGTACACATAAGAGCTGGGTGATTTAGAGGCTGTAGCTGGGTTATTGCTGGCTGCGGGTGTTACTGGAAGCAGAGATGCTGGGTTGAGGTTGGCAGAGGGTGTGGAGGGGGCGTTCTGGGGGCAGGGGAAGAGATTACTGGGGCCAGGACCTGAGTTACTCGGGACTGGGGTTGGGCTCCTGGGGAGCAGAGGAAGCACATTATTGGGAGACGGGCTGGGTAATTAGAACAGGTTATTAGAACTTGGGGGCTAGATCTGCGCTGTTGACAAGGTAGCTGCTAAGCACAGGTGGCTTGAGCATTTGAAATGGTGGCACTGAGGAGTATTGTAGGCACAGAACGCACATGGTATCTGAAAGACTTAGTTTTCAAAAGGAGTGTAAAACATCTCATTAATAATCTTTATATTGATTATATATTGAAATATATAATTTCAATTGAAATTATAATTATTTAAATATATAATTGAGTTTTGATATATTGGGTTAAATAAAATATACTGTGAGAATTAAGTTCATCTGGATCTCTTTTTTCAACATAGCTACTAGAAAATTTAACATTACATAAGTGGCTATCATTATATTTCTATGGGACAGCACTGGGCTAGATTACTGGGGGCAGAAACTAAGTTCTGAAGGACAGACTATCAAGGTTATTGGCACAGAGGTTGGGTTAACTGCAGAGCAGAAAGGGAGATGGGAGCTGGGTAATTCGTGTCAAAGTTACTACAGCATAGGAGGTAGACTTTGGGGAACAGGGACTAAGTTATTGGGGGAGAGGGGTCTGGTGGGATTATTGGGAACAGAGAGGCTGTGCTAAAGGGCTGAGTGACAAGGGGATGTGTTCAAGATGGGGCTGGGTGAAGGGGCAAAAAGACCGTGACTAGGTGCAGGGAGGAGAGGCAGGTCGGGCCCAGCCCCATACTCACCGCTTCTGCTCCCTAGAAGGAAAAAAGACAGCATTAATTGGTGCCACTACCTCAAGGACATGATCAACATACCCTGCCAGGGCCCGCATCTTCCAGACCCCCAGCTCACCTCTCCTCTTCGAGCTTCTTCCGCAGGATGTCCCGCCTCCAGGCAGGCATGCTGGCCAGCCGGGCCTCCTCCTCCTCCTCCTGAAACACGAGCACAAAGCTTCAGGGTCAGCATGGGCTGGGACATAGGGGGCTGAAGGGGGTGCACCCTCAACTCTGGGAATCTTCTTGAGTCAGGGACAATGGGACACAGATGGGGTCGCAGGAAGAGACCTGTTTGATGCTCTTCTATAGGGCAAATGGATGAAGGTGCCATAACCCCGGTCCCTGTGTCCTAGAGATAGCACCAGAGAGGTCAGAGCTGGGTGTAGGAGGGGAGCAGAGAATGAGATTCCCCATTGGGGCGGGTGGGCAGATGACCCCAGGCCTGTGGCCCAGAATCTCTGGGCAGATACACATACTTGGGCCCCCACAGATCCTGCCAGCTAGGAGAGACTCAGGCTGCCCCCTGGCTCCACTGTGAAGGACCTTCTGGCCTATATCTGTCCTATTCCCAGAATAGACACCAGCTCTACAATTGTGGGGCTACAGTGACATGACGGGGGGGCATCCAACACAGGCAGCTTACAGCAAAGAGTTTTATTACTTGGTTGTTACAGGGAAGAAAGGATCTGTACACGTCACACGGAACACTGCACACGTGGCTCCCCTGACTTCAGCCAAAGAGGCAGCTGTGAATTCCAGTGAAAAACCAAAGAGAGAAAGAGAGCCACATGGCCCCAAGGGGGACCCAAAGTCCCTCACTGAGAGGGGCTGCTTCTTCCACTTGGGTGCATGCGGAAGCAGGCAACACTGTAGGGTCAGATGGGAACATCTATTTTGCCCTGTGCCATGCCCCCCCCATCCCAGCCAACACCCCACATCAGGCCATGATGGGACCTCAAAGGCAGAGGCAGCCTGGTCCCGGGCATGCTGGGTTTTCCAAGGCCGCCTATCCTGGGTTCTTCCTGCCTGTTTCTGGCCTCCAGAGAGCACCCGACAGGCATCCAGGCCCGGGTTAAGATGCTTCAGGGTAAATTCTGAATTCTGCTGCTCAGATGTCAAAAAGCTCTGCCTCCTTCTCCTTCCAGAAGGAGAAGCTGCGGTCTATGTAGCGGCAGATGTCCTCGTTGCTGAACTCGCCCATCTCAGTCACAAGCTCTAGGGGGTCTTCGGCGGGGGCTTCAGTCCTAGGAGGGTCCGACGTCGGAGGGGGAGCGGCTGGCGGGGGTGGGGACGGGGGCTGCGGTGCAGGGGCAGGCGCCTCCGGCTGCTCCTCTCGCCAGTCCTCCGTCTGAGCTCGAGCGGCTCGAGCCTCTTGGGCCGGCTCCCTCTCCTTCTCCTCTTTTTCTTCCTCCTCTTCTGGCTCCTTCTCAGCCTCTTCCTCCCGGGCCGGCTCAGCCTCTGGGCTGTCTCCGAAGAACTGACGCCTGAGGTCCTCGAAGCCGTCGCTCCAGCCACGCCGGCCGGCTTCCACCTCCTCGAGCACCACGCGGTGGAAGAGGCGGATGAGCTCCCACGGGTGGCTGCCCAACCGGTCGAACATCTCGTAGCACAGCAGGTGGCGGAACTTGCGCTCCTCGCGACTCAGGCCCATCTCGAGCAGCTGGAAGTAGCCAAGCATGAAGAGATCGAGAGTGAGGCTGTCGTAGCGTGGGGGCGCGCCGCCGTCGAGGGGCGGCAGAAATTGTTCCGGCCAGTACAGGCCGTGCGCCAGGCCCAGGCCGGGTGGCTGGCGCGCCGGCACCTGCCGTAGGAGGCTTCGCCAGCGGCCCAGCAGCTTGCCCACCACCTGCCGCTGTTTCAGTAGGCGCAGCAGCCGCTCGTCTAGGCCGTCGGCGGCCCGCGGCTGGGGCACGTCGGAGGCCTCCGAGTGGAGGCCAGCGCCCGCGGCCGCCACGTGGGGCAGCAGTCTGCGCAGGCGCGCCGGGGCGTGGCGCCTCGGGCCGCGGAAGGCCCACTTGCGCCAGTGCTCCAGAAAGAGGTAGACGATGCGCTCCTTGCGCATGTCGATGTAGTCCTGGACGCCGCGCAGCTCGGTGGGGAGCGGCGGCCTGCGCGCCAGCTGCTCGGGCTCGGGCAGCGCCACCTGGCGGCCTGGTGCCTCGGGCGGGCCCAGCACGCCCAGGGGTTCCGCGGTGGCCAGCAGGCCGTTGACAGCGGCGGCACTTGGCTCGTCGGGGCCAGCCGCCACGTAGTCCTCCTCGAGGACAGGCTCGCGGCCCGGGGCGCCGGAGGGCGACGAGAGCTTGCGGCGCGGGTCGCTCGCGGGCGCCGGGCCCTGGGCGCGCAGCTCATAGGTGGCGCGGAGGTGCTGCACCGAGACGCCACACTCGAGGATCTCGCGTGCCACGGCCTCGCGGCACCAGCTGAGCGAGTGGGAGCGGCCCAGGCAGAGCGGGCCCGGCCGCCAGGGCGCGTCGGGCAGCGGCGCCAACGGCTGGCCCGTGTCGGCCGCCAGCAGATCGGCTAGGTGCGCAGGCCGGCCGCCCAGCGCGGCCAGCAGCGTGGCCATGCTCTTGAGCAGGGTGGAGATCTTGCTGCACCAGGCGGGCAGGCTGGCGGCACGGCCGTGCATGCGGCGCGGGTCGACGGTGAAGCGCGGCGCCGACAAGGCGGCCGAAATGGGCAGCAGCTGCTCCAGCTCCAGCTCCAGCTGCTCCAGGCGCGCCTCCAGCTTCTGCGCCTTGTGCAACACCTGAAGGTTCTCGATTTGCTGCTCGATGCGGAGGATGTCGGCCTCGGTCATGAGCTCGCCGAAGGGCCCGAGGATGCCGTTGTGCTCGCGGGAGTACCTCCAGCCCTCGCGGGGGTAGCAGCACGAGCTGCCGGCCGTCAGCTAAGGCGGGGAAAACAAGAGAGGGGAGGGAGGCGCGTCTCCCTCTGGCCTGGCTCCCGTAGCGCCCGCCGAGGGCGCCCTTTGCATGTCCCGGGTGGTGTAATGGCTCCGCGGGGCTGCGTTTGCACGGACCGGCCGCGCCTGGCCGGCGGGCGATTACGCTGGGACGAGGCTTCGGCCCAGGCCGCCGCTCCAGGCGTTGGGCAGTGTCCACTTTGGTCGCTGACGGGGACACAGCCGGTCGTTGGGCGCTGTTGTAGAGGCAGGGCGGGCAGACGGAGTCTCCACACCTGGCTTGGTTGCTCATTACACCACCGAAGGAACATGCAAAAGGCGTTGAAGCTGCGATGCACCGGCGCATTCTCCCACCCCGCCCAAAGTCTGCGATGTCGATGCCGAGGCCAGACCCCAGTGGGGTCTCTCCTCTCCCCATCCACGACCTTCTCAAGCTGTCCTTCCGCCCAAGCCCTCCCTGTTCCACATCAGTGTTTTACCTGATGGATAAGAGGCTCTTAAAGAGGCTAAATTCCTACTGCAATTCCCACGCCCTGTCATCCCTGGGATAATAGTACAGTTCATACAGCCAGGCTTGCCAAGCACTTCTGACAGTCTCATTTATTCCTCTCTTTTCTCCACTTCTATGCTGCTACTTTAGCACCAGGCTTTTCCAGCCCGGGTTGGGGTGGGGGGGTGCCCTCACCTCCTCACAGGCCTCCCAATTCATCCTCTCCACTACAATCCTTTCCCCACCTACAAATATGATGATGCCACCTCCCAGTTATCTTCCCTCCCAGGTTCCTCACGGTTCCAGGAGAAAGTCCATTTTCTTCTGGGCAGCTGGCCAGGCCATGATGATCTGACCCTCACTCACCTCTCCAGCTCTGTCCCCTCCCATAGTACAGTCACCGAGCCACACCCACTCTGACTCCCAGACCTCCCCTGTCCTCCCTGGTTGCTCTTTGCTCCACTCTTTTTCTGTCCACCTCTAGCTTATCTTCCAAGTCAATCTTAGACATCACTTCTTCCCTCCATAACCACGCCCCCAGCCTGAGCAGGATGGTGGAGTAGGGCTGCCCACTGCTCTGCTCTCCCCATCACAGCACTGAGGTGCTTTAACAGCCCCGTGTTTGTCTCCCCGGTCGCTCCCTCTCTCACATCGCCTTGTTTTGTCTCCTTGGGGGCACTTATCACTCTACGAAGGTGCCGTGTTTGCTTGCTGGTTGACCCTCCCCTGACCCCCTCCCGCAGCCACCTTGAGAGCAGGCCCTGACAGATACACAGTGAATCCCCAGAGGCCACAACAGTGTAGCACATAGATAGCGCCCGGGAATGTCTGTTGAGCAGATCAATGGTAAACTATTCTGCCAGCCGGTGATGATCAACTGACCTGACAAATGAGGAAACTGAGGCTGGATGAGGCTCAGTATCAGCAGCTGGAAAGTGGCAGTGTAGGGAAAGAGCCCAGGCTGGTCTGACAGAGACCAAAGCCCTCTTGGCTACTCAGCGTGGTCCCTGCACCAGCTTGGTCAGCCTCACCCAGGAGCTTGTTGGAAGTGCAAAATCTTAGCCCCACCCAGAGCTCCTGAATCAGAATAGGCATTTTCATAAGATCCCAGGCGATTTGAAGGCACATTAGAGTTGGATGAACATGGCCATCTCACCAAAGAACAGGTTACTGGGCGGTGGAGACGGGGAACAGCTCCAGGAGAGGGGAGGTCATCCAACCCTGCTTTTCCCCAGAGGTAATGGGAACCGCCTGAGGTTGAAGGGCCCGGGCAGGGGGGAGCGTGATGTAGGGGGTGGGCTGTGGGCCCAGCTGCAGACCCCAGGGCCCCCTGGGAAGCCCCACCCACCCACCTTCCGCCTCTGCTCCTCTTCCTCCTGCATCTTCAGCTGCAGCTTGCGCACCATCACCTGGCGCTTCCACTCCGGGATGGGCCGGCCCTGCTCGTCGTGTGTGGGGATGATCGCCTCCACATCGAGCTGCACGCCAGGCGCAGGGGTGGCGGGCGGCGCCGGCGCCACGCTACCGTTGAGCAGCGGCTGGGGTCCTGCAACCGGCGGTGTGGGGCTCCGGGCCCGTGACGGCGCGGGCGACGCCGGCAGCAGCGGCGAGTCGGACTGCGGGGAGAAGCGGCGGGGCTTAAGCCCCGGCGGGCAGGGGCGCGGGGAGGCGGGGCGGGGGCGCCTGTCAGACCGCCTACCTGGGAGGCCGTTTGCCCGCTGCCGGAGAACACTGTGGTCAGCCCCTTGCTCTGCGGCGTCGGCTTCAGACTCTTGCCCGCCTTGATCTCAGCCAGCAGCTCAGAGTTGTCGCCCGTCGGGGACATCATGTTGAAAGACTTGGTGCCTGAGCGGAGGCCAGAGACGAGGTGCTGGCTGGGGGCCTGCGTCCCCGCCGCCCCCCGACTTGTCTCTCTGCGGCCCCCTCCCCAAGTTAGACCGGGCCGGGGGCCTTCCCTTGGGCCGAGAGGGCAGCTCTCCAGATCCCGGGCCTCGCGAGCAGCCCTCAAGGACCCCAGAGACGGGTTCTCCGCTCGCAGCCCGCGCGGCCCCACCATCCTCCCGGTTCTACTCACGGGGCGTGGGGCCTCCGCCTGGAGGCCCCTGAGAGTTCATGACGGCTCTTGGGCTGGCCCTGGGGACTCAAGCGAATGTCTCCGCCCAGCGCACTGACTGCCCAGCTCCAAAACACTACCTGGGGCCAGCCACCCGACCTTTGTCCCAGGTTCCCTGGCTCGGCCCTGCCGGGGTGGAGTCTTCCTCCGGCCCTCTGCATCAGCAAAGCCCAGTGACCCTTGGACTGAATCGCCTGGGGCCTCCTTGGCTCTACGGGCTCAGGACCCTAGACGCCGGAACCCAGCCGGTCCCCTCCCCACTCCACCCCCACAGACAGACGCCGCGCAGACACACTGGTTGCAAGCCCGGAGCACACTTATGGCAAAGCGCTGCTTAGCTCTGGGAGACTCAGGAAAACGGAGCCTTTACTAAGTATATGGGGCGGGGACACCCAGGAAGAAGGGCCAGGCGGATAACATGCAAATGTCCGGAGCGGAGTTTGCATTTTCCGACGAGGCCGGCGGAGGTGACTGGAGTTTGGGGAGGATTGTCTTTAGAGCCTGAGGAAGGAGTCATGGTTGGGTGAGGGGAACAAAACGGGCCAACAGCTCCTGGGTTGCCCAGGCTGGTGATCCCAGAGCGCAGTAGCGGAAGGGGGAAAAACGGAAAGGTGCCGGGCAGGCACCGGCGGTAGGCTCATTTATTTAGGCAAAACCGTCGGCCGGGCGCGGAATGCATGCGCGTGCACACGAGTGTGGTGGGGGTAGGAGGGCAGGTGGGTCCGGAGGCCCCGCATGTGGCATCGAGGACCTCTCTCCTGCCCGCCCCTGGCTCTGCCCTTTCCTCAAGTCCCGTACCCCTTCGGCATCGTTTTTCCTGAGAGCGCCTTATCCCCCGCCCCCGCGCCTCAGCCAGGAGCCGCGCACGCAGCTACTCACTCTTCCTGTGCCTCAGGACTCTCACTTCTAGGGACCGAGAGGAGAGAAGTGACAGCGAAGTTAGGAGGGGGAGGGGGCCAGGGTGAGGCTAGGACAAAGAGAAGGCCAGGGAGGGCAGGAGGAGGGGAGGGAGATGCGCAGAGGAGGGGGGAGAGGAGAGGAGGAACTTTCCTGCCCATCTGACCCTGGCTCAGGCGGCTCTGGGGCTCCGCAAGGGTGGTCCGCCCAGTTCCCAGCTTTGCTGGTGTCCCTGAGAGTTGGGCAGGGCTGCTACTGGCCCTGGCTCCCCTAGCAAGGGCCTCAATCTTGGCATTGGGTTGGCATAGGGCATCCAGCCCAGACTCTGCTGAGAAGGGGTGTCTAGAGAAGCCCAGAGTCTATTTTTCTTCTGTTCCTAGCTTCAGCTCTGCTCCAGGCTGTAGAGAGAAGAAGCTGACCCCAGAGCTTGGGGCCTTTCTGGTGGGTGGACATGCTACTATGGCTCTGGTCTGCAGGGGCTGGGGCTCCATAGGTACCCCAGGGAGCCTAGGCTGGCCCTACCCTGGACCCCACTGCACCCTCACATTCCCAGTCAGAGAGGTGAAGTTTTGGATGGTACCACTACGCATGGTCCCTGCACTGAGCAGCTGGGTGAGAAAGGCACTCCACCTCCCCCAAGGCTGGGATGGGAGCATCAGCACCCAGGCACTACCTCCTGGGCCTTCCAGGAGCCTTGGCATGCAGGAGACTGTCCCATATTACAGAAGGGAAGCCCAGGAATCCTGGTCAGCAGTCTAGCTCTTTTTTGTTTTTTTGAGGAAGATTAGCCCTGAGCTAACATCTGCTGCCAATCTTCCTCTTTTTGCTGAGGAAGACTGGCCCTGAGCTAACATCCATGCCCATCTTCCTCTACTTTATATGTGGGATGCCCACCACAGCATGGCTTGACAGGCGGTGCGTAGGTCCGCACCTGGGATCCGAACCAGTGAATCCTGGGCCGCCGAATTGGAACACGCAAACTTAACCGCTGCGCCACTGGGCCAGCCTCACCAGTCTAGCTCTTAAAAAATGATGCCCAGGGGAGTCACCAGGACGGGGAGGGCAGGGCATGATGGGTCACTGGTCTTGTCCCCTAAGCCAGACCCTGTCTGGCCTGAGTGAGGCCCCTGGGGGAGACGTGGCTGGGAAGAATCCCTGACGCATCTGAGAAGGGCTCAGGGCTGTAGCCAGCTTGGAAATACAAGAGAAAGAGGTGAGGAGTGGAGGAGAGGCTCAGGATAGATGTGGGGCAGGAAGAAAGTCGGCCAGCAGCTCTGACTCCTTGAAGCCGGTTCTACTTCTCAGAGCTTCCCTCTAGCACCAGCTAATCCGAATCACCAGCTACAAGAGCTGGGAGGCCCAGAGAGGGAAGTGGATGTGCCCCAGATCACACAGCTCAGATCTTCCAGTCAATTCTACTGCCCTAGTCAACATCACATGAAGGACAAATGAACCGGACCCAGCTAAATCTGGTCCATTTACCTGACCCCCAGAATCAAGGAGGACAAGCTAACACACACATGTGCATCCTGCTCTGACTCAGAACCTTCTCTTAGGATCAAGTCCTCACTGGAGTAGGGGCTGCAGGAAGAACAAGCAGGAAAAGAGAAAGCACTAGGGCAGTCGCAGCTGGGGAGGGGGCGGTGTTGAGATTTCCCTCCCCTTCAGGGCTAGCGCCGCCCCCCCCCCCAACCCTCCCCTACTCACTGCCAGTGGACGAGGAGGAGCGCCGCTGCCCGCAGCCGGGACCGGCGCCCTCAAAGGGCAGAGGCGGAGCAGGCGGCGCCGAGCTCAGGGCCTCGGGCAGGGGCGGCGGCGGTGGCGGCGGCGGCGGCAGCTCCCTGGACGCCTTGGGGTCCGCGGCGCAGCCGTTGTGCACATGGCTCCCGGGGAGCAGCGCCGCCTGCGGGGGAGCGGAGGGGCCAGCGAGTGAGAAGCGGGCGGCTCGGCCGGGTCCCGGGCGGCCGGCGGGCGCGGGCTGGCGGGCACGCACCTCCTCGCTGTGCGCCATGCCCGGGCGTGCGGCCGGCGGCTCCCCGGGACAGCGGCCCAGCTGGCGGTAGTAGTCCCCCGTGCTGGGCTGCTTGCTGAAGGCGCGGGGCTTGCGGCTGGAGTCCTGCCTCCGCAGCCCGTTGTGGCCGTCGCGGGAGCTCAGCTGTGGGAAAACGGCGGCGAAGTGGGCTTCAGGCACTTGGCCCTTATGCCTCCCCCGCCCGCTCTTCACCTTCTCGGGGCTCGCGGCCAGCGGCCGTCGCAGGCTGCAACCAACCCCGTTCCCAGACCCTCCTGTTCTCAGAACAGGGATGGGGGGAGGGTTATGGGGGCCTCGGTAGAAGGGCAGGCTCGGTCGACTCTACAGTGAGGGGTTCTGGGCGCACGCCAAGGGGCACAAGGGCCCCCAGTGAGGCTAGAAGGGGCGGGCCCAGGGGCGGGGTGGAGCCGGAGAAGGGGCAGCTCCCAGCTTCGCCAGCGCTAAGGCCTCAGCCGCACCCCACCGCCGGCTGCCAGACCGTCCCGCGCGTCCCCGAGGCTCCCCCGAACCCTCTCTTGCGGGAGTCCTGGCCCCGAGGGCGCCCTCTCGAGAGCCCAAGTCCTGTTAGGCTCTTGCTTGCCCAGGGCTCTCAGCCGCCCGCCCCGGGGCTGGGGCTGCTCCTACCTGCGCCTGTGCCAGTGGCCCCCGCTGTGCACCTGGCGGTGGGGGCGGCATGGACCGGACACCTGCGCTATCTGATCCTTCCTCTCAGGTTACAGCCCAGCCCGTGCCCGCCCGCGCCTATGAGCTCTGTCGGCCTGACATCACCCAGGACCCGCCAATCCCGAGCGGAACCCCCCCAGCAGTAGGGGACGCCACCGAGCCGCCAACTGCTGTGCCACACCCGGCCTTGCCGCGCCTGCCCCTCGGGCCAGATGTGGCCCCGCCCCTGCGCCTCTCTCCCTCGCTGGCGCTGGGCACCCGGGGCTTCATCCCCCTACTCATCTCCTCCATACGCGGGAGACAGAATGCGGTCTTGACCGCAGGCAGTGGAGCCCCCGATATTTGGCCCCCCTGGGTTCCAGGTCACGCCCCTGCCCTTCCCCTCCCGCATCTGGAAACCATCGCCATCCTCGTAAACCGACACCCGCGCCCAAGCCTCGAGTTTCAGGGGCGGCAAGGCGGGCTCGGGTGACAGCACAGCAGCCCGCTCTTTCGCAGATGCCCCCTGCTAAGCCCAGCCTGAGAAGGAGGATGTGAGCCAGCAGGGCCAAAGGCCGAGTCTCCAGGTGGGGGGCTGTCCTTCGTCTCACCCCCCAGCCCGTGTGTCCCCGCGGTGGCCCCGGACCCTCCACGCTCCACCCGACCTGGCTCACGTTTCAGGAAACGGGACACCAAAGGATTTGTTTTCTGGGCCAGCCCGCCCCTCCGCGCCCCCTGCAGCTCCGAGGCGTGGAAGCCACGAACCTGCTCCCGCCCACAGTCAGGCAAAGCCCCGACCCGGCGGAGGGCACTGCGGGCACACAAAGGGCCCTTTGTGGAGCACCCGGTGCCTGCAGACCGACACGCACACACCCAGGAGGGGCATGGGGGCAGCACAGGCCTGATGCTATGGCTCAGGGGAGGGGAGGGGGTGCAGGCCCGGCCACCTGTCCTGCGGCTTTGGGCAGGGCCCACACATCTGGCTGGGGAAGTCCGCTGGCCCTAGGCCCCCTGCAGGCCTCTCCTGAGCCTCCTCCATCTGGTGGAGATGAAAGGGGAACCCAACTGAGAGCTTGGTCTGAGGTGGCATGAAGAGGGGGCAGGGGGAGTCTCTGTGGATGCTATGGCCCTCCCCTTCCCTGCTCAGTGGCCTTGTGACCTCAGTCACCTGTGCTAATTGGTTATTCAGTTTGGCCCTGGAGTGGCTTGCCTTGGACTGGAGGGAGAACTACAAGGTCAGGCCTCCCACAGGACCCTCAGGGGCCTCCATCCCACACTCGGTCACCTGAGGGCTCAGGCTGCATGCACGCCCACCTGCCACAGGCCAGCCTTGCTTTGTCCTTTTGGCCAGTACCACAGGACCTCCTCTGGGTCTCCCTGCCCAGGACTCTCAGAGCTGTCCAGACCAGCCGTTTGCCCCTCTCCCTGCCCCAGAGCTCAGCCAGGATCCTACAGGCCCTGACACCCTGGGCACCTGGCACTCAACGTGCCCACACCAGATTCATCCCTTTCTCACAAGCTTGCTTCTCCCAGAGGATCCCATCTCAGGACTGGCCCTTCTACCCACTTGGGAGCTCAAGCCCCAAACTGGGGAGCCAGCCACCAGTTACCGCAGCCCCAGCCCCCAAGCCAATGGGTGCTGAGTCTTGCTAGTGCCCTCTCACCTTGCCTCCACCCTCCTCCTGGCCCTCACATGCACAGCCATGCCATCCGCATCTCCTACTGGAAGACACCCCCCTGGGAGCTATTCTCTGCCTAAGCCCGGGGCTGTGGGCATGTGTATGTCTGTGGAGAGGCAGTTTGCACATATTCTCTGCCAACTCCACGACCACCCTGACACTCTGTGTAAGGAGGGGGAGGACCCAACTCCCTGAGAGGCACGCTGTCTGGGTATATGTTCCTTCACCCCTCCCCTGCCCCCAGCTCCCCAAAGGGTGGTGGCTTTGTCTTACTCATCTCCCTGTTCCCAGTGCCCAGCCCTGAGCCCCCACAGGGCTGGGCAGGAGCTTGAACAGACCACTGGCCTCCACTGCTCTCCATCAGCCTAGTCCCGGTGCTGGGAGGCCAGCAGGTGGCTAAGGGTTCACTACCTCCTTCTTGAAGGGCTCAGTCCCCACGTGGCGGAGTTTGTTCTTGGTCTGCATGTAGATGTCAGCTGCCTGTAGCCCCACAGGGGGCTTGGGAGCTGGGTAGCCTGGTGGAGGTGGGGGCAGTTGGGTGCCTGGGGGTGGGGGTGGCGGAGGGAAGCTGGGTGGTGGTGGTGTGCTTCTCTCCATCTTGTCACGGGGCAGGCCCAGCTCCGGGCTCAGCATGTCCATGTAGCTCTGTATATCTGCAGCCCTTGCACTGGGAAGCCCTGGGGATGGAAGGAAGGCTGGGTTTGGGAGTTTGCAAGAGAGGCTGTCCCCCAGGACCGAGACCTCCACTGCCTGGAAACAACTCACCAGAGGGCCAGGGGGGCTCAGGGCCACAGCTTGGTATGGCCCCACTGTGGGCCCGGGCCCTGCACTTGTTGGGGAAAGACAATGTGCTCAGGTTTAGAGGGGAGGCACCAGAGGGCGTGCCTGTGGAGCAGGGCCATGTGGAGAGCAGAAGGGCCACCCCTCAGGGCAGATCTGGCAGGGCAAGGTGGCAGGAGTATGGATGACCACACCCAGTCTTTGCAGGGCCCCCTGCCATCTCTGCAGGCCATCACCTGGTGGCATGAAGCAGGCATGGCAGGTGGACAGACACCCATGCTCAAGGCATGGTCAGAGTGTGTGTAGACACCTGCTTGGCTTCTGCCTGAGCATTTGTGCATTCATGTATATTTGTGAGTGTGTGCACATGCTTCTTTGTACTTGTGAATGTGTGTGCATTGGTCTGTGGGCATCATGTGTGTGTGTTTGTGTCTGTGTGTATGTCTGAGTATGGAAATAGAAGGTTATGTGTCTGTGTGTAGTGCAGGTGTGTGCTTGTATCTGTGCGGCTCCGTACGTGTGGCTGTGCCTTCATATCTGTGTATTGTGTGTACACAGGTACAGTTGTGCACTCTTTTTTTGGAGAAAGATTAGCCCTGAGCTGACATCTGTTGCCAGTCTTCCTCTATTTTGTATGTGGGATGCTGCCACAGCATGGCTTGACAAGTGGTGTAGATCTGCACCTGGGATCTGAACTCATGAACCCAGGCTGCCGAAGCAGAGCGCATGGAGCTTTAACCACTGGGCCATGGGGCCAGCCCCCAAGTGTGCACTCTTGAGTGTGGGTGGGCGGGTGTGAGGTCTAGGGAACATTTTGTGCATGTGTGAGTGAGGATATGGAATTGTGTGTTGGGTGCAGGGGGGTTTTGTCTGAGGGAGAGTACGTGTGAAAGTACAGGTATGCCTGTGATGGGCACACACAAGTATGCATGTCACCTGTCTCTCACCAGAACCAGTGTCCCCTCCTGGTGACCTGGGTAGCCTCCATCATTAGCTGTGGGTGGAGTGGGCCCCAGGCCAGCCCTCAGGGTCTAGTGGTCTGGCTCCTGTCTGCTCTCCCTCCTCCCTCTTCTGGCCCACTCACCACACAGGGGGCGGCGCTGGCCCTTCATGCTGGAGTGGCTGGAGGAGCAGGAGTCATAGTTGGAGAGGGTGCTGGTGGGCGAGCTGAGGTCAAAGTTCGGTGGCTGGACCGACATGGTAGTATTGGGCGAGGACATGCCCGAGTCGGGTTGCTTGGTCTCCAGCTCAGCGGACGGATCCCGGGACAGCACGCGGTGCTCTACACTCTGAGCACAAGAGGAGGCCGTGAGGACCAGCACACTCTGGGCCAGGGTCCTGCTCAGGCATGCTCTCACTCTGTGACCTCAGCCAAGGCGCTTCCCTTTCTGGGTTCTCCTCCCCATCACAAGAGGGTCTCTCAGGTTCTTCCCAGGCTAAAATTCAAGCCCTGCCCCCTGGAAGCAGGACCATGGGTTCCTGCGAAATTCCCACCCCTGTCCCCTTCCTCCTTGTGGTGGGGAGAGACTGACAGAAGAGGGGACCTGGGCTGGACCCCAAGGGAAGGACTGCCATGGCACCAGCCTTCTCCTTCCTTATGAATGGGCAGAGGGCCTGGGCTCCAGTGTATCTGTGGGGCTGGGGCTCAGGCCCTGCAGCTGGTGAGAATACATGCAGCAGCTGGGGGTGGGGGAGGGGGTCAGGGCCCCCACAACTTGCAGGCAAGACTGATCCCCCATTACCTGGCCAACAACCACTGTCCCTCCTTGCCCAACTGAGGCAAATCCCAAGACCAGCCCAGCCCCTGCCTCCTGAAGGGGCCCTTGGGAAAAGGGTGGGGCCTGGGGCGGCCCGGCTGAGCTGCGTGGGCAGCCTGAACTCAGGCTGCCAAGCCTTCCATCCCCCACCACTGTCTGTGCCCCTGCCCACAGGCCTGACCCTCCTGGCATGGGAGCTGGCTGGGGTGGGGGCCCTGCTTACGTTGCCCATGCTGGCCCTGCTGCTGCAAGCCGGCTTGCTCGCTGCTCCTGCCCAGGCCTGCTCCTCCCTGCCCTGCGCCCTCTCCCTGCCTGAGAAGTGTCACAGGCCCCCTGGGAGTGCAAGGCAGGCCTGGCACCAGGTAACAGCTCAGCAGCCACGCTCATTGGCCCCGTAATTAGGGGCTCTGTGAGAGTGTTTGCCTTTTCTGGGCCAGCCTCCTTGGTGGCTTGGATCTGTCACTGCTGCAGCTGGGTCCCCCTGAGTGAGGGGGCCAGGGCCCCCACATCCTACCCAGCTCAGGGGGACCAGGCCCTGCTGCCTACCCCATGAGCCAAGGGGAGCCAACAGGAGCTGGGTTTGGGGCGGCAGCCTGAAGATGCTCTTTTCTTAGATGACAGCAGTGGGCACTGGGGGTGCCCAGCCCTGACCCCAGGGATAATGGAGGTTAGGGGCACGGGCTGTGCAGCCTGGGATGCTGGCTTCAAATTTCACCTCCTCCACCTACTAGCTATGTGACCTTGGGCAAGTCGCTTATCTTTTCTGCACCTGAGTTTCTTCATCTGTAAATGAGGAAACACTACTGCCTGCCCCACTGGGTTGTGAAAAAGACTTGAAAAGTTAGTGAAGTGCCAGGGTATGTTAGCTAATAAATGCCATATGTGTCAACTATCAGTATTAATTTACTGTGAAGATGAACTAAGATTACACCATAGAACACTAGGAAGGGGACCTGCCAGAGTCCGAACTCAAGGAATGGTGCTCGTTGCTTACTGCCAGCAGCTGCAGACACTGTCAGGAGGGGCTGGGGGGCTGAGGCTCTGTGCCACCCCCCACTGCACCCCCAAAACAGAATCACAGACTCTCTCAGTGGGAAGGAACCCACCTCTGGTGCAGAAATGCCCTTCACAGCATCCACCCCTGCTTGTATACCCTGGTGACAGGGCGCTCACTACATGTTGGACCACTACTCTCTCTGAGTGTCCCTTTCTGGGGGGAAAAGCCTCCTCGGGATCAGTGGCAGTCTCTGACTCCTGGGCCTTGTTGTACCCTTGATTCCCCAGAACAGGGTGCCCCCTATGCTTGCAGATAGGGCAGCCATGCTCTGGGTTGGGGGCCACGCTGCCCCCTGAGCGGGTGCTTCTGAAGGTGCCTGTGAGGCCCACCCCTTTTCCTCCCTCCTCTCCAAAGCAGGCATTGCACCAGATGAAGCAGAGTCCTGGACTTGGAGCCACCCACACCTGAGCTCAAGTCCCAGTGGGTTACTACACAGCTGTGTAACCATAATAAAATAATTTAAAAAGAACAACACAAGTTTCCAGTTACAAAGCAGCCACAAAGTGAGCTCATACAGTGTAGTAGTCAAAAGAGGTGGCTCTGGGCCAGGCCACCCGGCTCCACCTTCTAACAGCTGTGTGACCTGGGGGTCCCCCTGAGACTCAGTTTACCCACCTTTGAAATGGGGACCCTAACACACTGCCTACCTGAGAAGGCGGTGGTGAGTTAAATGAGCTAATACTGTGGGCTGTGAACGGGTCGACGAAGATGACTATTTCCATCGGTATGTAAGTGTCTTGTGATTTCTCCAGCCTTCTTTCTTATCAGGAGGAAGCTGGTCCTCCTTCCTTGACCTTTTTGCCTCCAGCCCCTCACTCCTCAATGATCAGTGGTTCTGGGCTGAGAGTTCATGTGGGGTAATGGTGTAGGGCTCTTACTCGCTGGGTAAGAGGCTTCAGGTCCCTGAACCTCAGCTTCCTTCGTGGTAAAAGAGGTAACACCACCTCCCTCTCGGGGGAGCTGAGGCCGGGGGTGAGATGACGCCAGGGAGCAGCGTCCGGGACGTACCAGGTTCTCCACGGTGCGCAGGTAGTGGGTGCAGTGGCTGTGGCCGTTGTAGTCCGAGAGGTCGGCGGCCGTGTACCCGTCGCGGTCGCGGACGTCCAGCTCCGCGCCGTTCACTACCAAGATCTGGCAGCACTGCGCGGGGCGCAGTGAGGACCCCCGGCCGCCAGCCTGGGCCCCCGCGCGCTGGGAGAACTGCACTGAGAGCGCGGGGCCAGCAGAGGGCGCCCGCCCCGCCCGCCCGCCCGCCTGGCCCCGCCCCCGGCCCCGCCCCCGGCCCCGCCCTCACCTCCAGCTCCCCATTCTCGGCGGCGTCATGCAGCGGGGTCCCGCCCCACAGGTCGGCGGAGATCTCGCCACCGTGCAGCAGGAGCCAGCTGAGCACTTTGGCGTGGCCGCGGCTCGCCGCGAAATGCATGGCCGTGGCGCCATCCTTGTCCCGCTCCGACAGGCTCACGTCGGTGCAGCTCACCTGGGCGGGAGGGGCCGGGGGAGAGAGGGGTGGCTGGGCGCCAGGCCCCTTCTGACCCCGCCCCCTTCCAGTGCAGGCCCCACCCCACCCGGGCCCCGCCCCGTCCCGCCGCCTCCCGGAGCTCACCAGCCACACGATGACCGGGCTGTGGCCCATCTGCGCCGCAGCGTGCAGCGGGGTCATGCCGTCGTGGGCGCTCGCGTGCGGGTTCGCGCCGCACTCTTGCACCAGGTACTGCGTCACCTCCAGGTGGCCCTCCTGGCACGCCAGGTACAAGGGCGTGGCACCGTTCTTGGTTTGGGCATTCACTCCCCTGGAGAGACGCAGCAGCCACAGTGGGCTCTCAGTGCTGCGCCCTTCCAAAGCCTTCTTACTCCCCTCGCCTCCCTCCTTCTGGGGAGCTCTGGAGGGTTGGGAGGGTGGGTTGGAGAAGGCCTAGCTACCAGGCCCCGCTGTCCCTGACTCCCTCTGGACTCAGTCCTGCGCCAGTCTCCCTCAGGGGCACCCTTCTGTCTTGCTGCCCCTCCCCCCGCTCCCACCCCCACCCCCAGCAGCCTCTTGTCCACAGTGCACATCTGAGTAAATAACCCACCATTTTACAAGGACGTGGTGACCTGGCCTCTCCCTACCTTTTCAGGCACACTGACCCACTGTCACTGTTAGTCCCCCCACCTGCTGCCTGACCTCTATGCCTTTAATCATGTCCCCCCTCCATCTAGAACGCCCTTCCCTCTTCCGCTCTTTAAGATTCAGTACAGATCCCTCCTCCATGAGGCCTTCCCTGGTTTCCCATGCCCCACCTTGCCCTGGGCTCACTCCATGGACCACCTGTTGTGCTTGGTTGACCATAACTGATTCTGGCCTCTGCCTCCCCCAGAAGACTGAATTCTCAGAGGGCAGAGTGGTAGGATTGCCAGATAAAACACAGGATGCCCAGTTAAATCTGGTGCATTTGTTAATTTATCTGAATTTTAGATAAACAATGAATCATTTTCTAGTATAAGTATGTTCCAAATATGGCATAGGACATACTTAAACTAAAACATTATTTGTTGGGGCCTGCCCCGTGGCCGAGTGGTTAAGTTCATGCGCTCTGCTACGGCGGCCCAGGGTTTCGCTGGTTCGGATCCTGGGCGTGGACATGGCACCGTTCATCAGGCCATGCTGAGGTGGCGACCCACAATTAAAATATACAACTATATACTGGGGGGATTTGGGGAGAAAAAGCAGAAAGAAAAAAACCCAACCCTCCCCCCAAAAACCCCATTATTTGTTATCTGAAATTAAAATTCAGTTGGATATCCTGGTTGTTGTTACTCTGGCAAGCCTACATGTGGCCACCGTTTAGTGAGCACTTCCCGTGAGCTATGGTATCAGCGGGCAGGTTCTCATTGACCTCCCTTAGATCCTACTGTCATCCCCATTTTCCAGAGGGGCGGTTGAGGCTCAGGGGCTTGCCAAAGGTCACATAGCTGGTCAGTGGCATTTGAGCACACATGTGTCTGTGTGATGGAGGGCTGGCATGCCAGGTCTTCACTCCCTGGGGCTTCCCTGGGGCCTAGTTTGCAATTGTCACTGCCTCTCATCCCTGTTCCCCAGCCCCCACAGAGGGGTACTAACTGGGAACAGGTAACCAGCCCCATGAGGAGGAGTGCTGCTGGGAAATAGGGAAGCTGGTCTGGCCACTGGCTGAGCCTTAGTTTTTCGGGCTTCACAATGGGTGTGGACAGCCTGGGGTGTAGTTACCAGAGTCGGGCACTAGGTGGAGCCACAATCTAGGCCCACACCCAGAAGCTGCCCACCCAGTCTAAGCTCAGGCTGGGGGCTGCGTCTCCCGGTGCTAGATCAGCTCTCTGAGCCCCAGGAAGTACAGTGCTTCATCCAACTTCACATCTTCTCATCCATCTGCCTCCCCCATCCATCCCCTCATGAGATCAATCACACGCTCCGCCCCATCCATCCGTGCCCTCCCTCCCTCACCCATCCATTAACACCAGCACCAGGCCACCCACTCCTCCTCCCTCTGCCCACTCACCTACCCTCTTGTCACCCCAGACATGACTTGGCCCCTCCCTCTCACACACCCCTTGGACACTCCCAGCTGACTTCTCCCTGGCCCTAAAACCCTGGGCTCTGTTCCCTTCCCTGACCCTTGACCCCAGGCTGCCTCCAGCCCCCACTGAGCACCCAGTCCCTGCTCTCTCCTTCCTCTTGATGTGGGCACCCCCTCCCCAGAAGCACAGCTGCCATTTGCTGAGGCTGACACTGAGCCTGGCACTTCACGAATTTGGGGAGGAGCAGGGACCCTGAGGAGGGGGTAGGCTGTCCTTCGTTACCTGACCCATGTTTGGGTGCAGAGTGGTGCTCACGAGCCAGTGTTACCAATGCAGCACACGGCAGCAGACAGGGACCCACCCACACGCCTCTCCTCAGGAACACGCTGGCTTGAGGCCACCAGCTTCCACGCCCCAGTGCCAGCGTCGAACCCCCCCACCCCTACCCCATTCCCATTCACATGCTGGTGCGTCAGTAACAGCCTGTTTAATATTTCATGACCAACACTCAGTGGCCTGAATTATTCACTCCGTAACCAAGGCACAGCGAGTTCTGGGGTCCTGGGGATCAGATGCTGGAGGGGGCCACTACCCAGGGCCCACTGGGCTCTCTCTGGGGAGGCCTGAGGCAAAGTACACAGCTCAAGGTGCCAGATCTGCTGGGAGCTCTGCCCTCCCAGCCCTCACACTTGGCAGGTATCCGTGACCCAGGGCCCAGCCAGCCTAAGAAGGTCTGAGAAGCTGGCACAGAGCAGGACCCCAGCAGGAGGCGGCAGTCATGCCCACAGCCACCTGCCAGGCCACTCACAGACTGGCACTCCCAGCTGGAGTCCCTGGTACAGGGTAAGCCCTCAGTAAATGTTCGAGCTTATCACCATTACTGTTAGTATTTCAGCCTCTGCACTCATGGCCTCCATTCTGGAGTCACAGCCTCTTCCCCCAAGACATGGGGAAGATATGCTGATGGGCTGGGGTTGGAAAGGGGGTCCAGGCCTCGTTACCCTGGAGGCAAGAAGGATGCGCACCCTCACATGTACTGGCGAAAATTATAAAAATATGGATTGCATAAGGAACAAAATAAATTAATAAATTTAGATGGAGAGATGAATTTACAACAGCAGTAATAATAATAATAATTGATAATATGATAACAGGTACCATTTATTGAATGATCGCTCTGTTCCAAGCACTGTAATGAGCATGAGACACACATTCTCTCATCAAGTTCCCCTAATGACCTTACGGAGTAGGTGTTAGCATTGTCCCCCTTTTACAGATGAGGAAACTGAGGCACAGGGGGTGACCATCACTCGACAAGAGAGAGGCAGAGAAGGACCCAGGTGTAAGAAGGACCTGGCGTGTGAGGCCCCCTCAAGCTATGCCACGGTCTTGCCTTTTGTCTCTGTGTTCTCAAAGCCATCCACAAAGTGGGGGCAATAATCGTCCATGCAACATTCTTGGAGAACCCTCAGCACAGGCCTCGTGCCTGGCATGAGCCTGGAGCCACTGCTGTATTTTAGGATTCCTCCTGCTTGTGCTCTGGTAGGGGGCATAGCTGGCCTGGGGTGTCCAGGCCCTGCCAAGCATGGGTCAGGCCAGGCGTCATTTCTGCTGTGGCGAGTGACTGCCTAGAGGAGAGGGGCAGGGTCTCGGGGACCTCCGGCCTCAGGATCCCGCCTGGCTCCAGCCCGTCAAGTTCTAGCCACAGTGACACCATGGGTAAATGTTCTGCTCCCAGCCCTGCCCCTTGTCCCGGCCTCTGTTCACCACCCTGACTCTGCAGCTCACTGTGCAGGACACTGTGCAGCGAGTTCTTTACCCTCTCAAGCCTCAGTTTCCACATATGGCAAATAGGCATCCTAGTTGTCCAGCCTCTCCATGCCTCTTGTGAGAGAGTGGAAGAGGAAGCTTCGGAAAGCTGCATGTTTCCTCCGAGGGAGGGCAGGTCTTGGCTTCCTGGTATCACAGCCACATCTTGAGCTACCAACCCCCTCACCCATCCAGTGAGCCTCCACACCGTCACTTCCTCGCTTCCAACCCCAGTGGCTTTCCCATTCTCACCTGACTTGGCCACTGCCTAACAGGGGCCCTTCCTGCCTCCTGAATACCTGCTCTTCTTGGCTTCCTGGACAAGCACACACAGATTCACTGGCCAGGCCTCCTCAGCTTCCTTTGCTGGGCCCTTGGCCTCCGCCTGACCTCCAAATGTCAGGGTGCCCCAGGGCCTCCTTTCTAAACATACTCTCCTCCTAGTGGGGTCATCTACTTCCTGGGGTCAAAGGTCACCTGTACCCGATGCCCCTCATCTTTCCAGCTTGGATCTGGAGTCTATATCTGGCCCCTTACCTCAGCCCACTCCTCAATCTGTGCACTGATCAGGCCTCTAGAACTTTCCATGCCTAGAGCAGATCTCCCCCCACCTCGCTGCCCCGGTTTCAGTAAAGGACACCATGCCACCCTCCCTTGAGCCCAAGCTCTAGGAGTCTTTGGAGACCCTTGACCTCTTTATAGGTCTGAGGCTCCCTAGCAATGATTACATAAATCATGATATTTTTCTTTCTCCCGGGAAAAAAAGATGATATGGACAAACTGTAACTATTAAGCACGTCACCCTCTGATGACACGAAAGAAACATGGGATGCTTCTAAGGGTTTGTTGGAAATCTCCGTCCAAGATTGGTGCCGCCTACTGTAACCACTGCCACAGGAACAAGGAGTGACCTGCCCACGGAACCAGACTCAGATCAAAGAACAGCGTTTCCTGCAGCCCTCCTCACTGCCACCAGAAAGGGGCTGATCCCACAAGGATTAGACCTCATTGTGGGCTAAGGCTGCTCTGGATAGAAAGTCAAGTAGCCTTTGGTGCCTCTACCTCTCTTGGCCTCCAATCACGCCTCCTGGCTTATTTGAGAAGATCCCAAATGAGGCCTGGCACAGGGAAGGAAAGCAGCTCTGATTTGAGGAAGCTTCGAGAACAGCAGCTTTACATTCAATCCATCTGCAAGCCTGGAATATTTCCAGAAGGCTACAGGTCCCTGCACCTCTCCCAGCCTTCCGAGCCTTCCTCATGGTCCTCAGTGAAGCCAAGCTTGATCCCCCTTGGGCCTCTGCACCTACTGGTTTTTCTCCCGGCAATGCTCCCAGGCCAGATCTTCCCACAGCTGGTCCCTCTTCCTATTCAGGTCTCGGCTCAGCTCACGTCCTCAGAGAGGCCTTCCTTGACCCCCTCAATTGAAAGAACACCCTATCGCCCCCTTCCAAACTAACCCATTTCACTTTATAGTGCTTGTCACTCCTGAATTGCCTTTTGCACTTATTTCATCCATTTTAGGGACGCGTGTCATGAGGCTACTCCATGCCAGGACGCAGTGAGCAGTGACAACAGCAGACCCCAGCCTCTCGGAGCTCCCTTCCACCAGACGGATGGCAAACCCACATGAGGGAATAGGCAAGAACTTCCCTGAATGTGGCGCATGCTCTCCATCTGTCTTCTTGTTCATTGTCCCCTGTGAGGTCCCCGAATGTCACCCCACGAAGCCGGGAGGGCTTGCTATATCCCTAGCACTGACAGGGCTGGGCACTGAGGGAGTGTTGGTTGCTAGTTGCTGAGTGAATAAATGGGAGTCGGTGAGATGGGCAGCCAGGCCAGGAGCTCTGTGATGCCTCCTCACACTGGCCTCAGCTGCTCGGGCAGGTTAGGTCCATTTACCAAATGGGCCGGGGGTCCCAGAAGGGAGTTCGGTCTGAGGTCACATGCAGTGAGCTGCAGGCAGGGCCAGACTAGACTCAGAGACTCCTGGCTCCTCATTCATTCCACAAATATTTACTAAGTGTTATGCCCTGGGCAGACAGGATGGGGAAGACATTAGTTGGGGAGACAGACAGTAAGAGAACACACAGACGCACAGAATGTAATGCCAGGTAGTGATAAGGGTGCCCAGGAAGACGGGGAGTGAGTATGTGTACTGTGGAGGTGTGCTCCAATCTGAAGGAGGCTGGGGAAAGGGGAGATGGAGCAAAGCCTTGAAGGAGGGGAGGGAGCAGCCATGGGGCTCTCTGGGGAGGCGTTCCAGACAGTGGGAACAGCCAGTGCGAAGGCTGGAGGGTTCTGGTCTGTTGCAGGAGCAGCAAGGAGGGGGGGAGGTGAAGCAGAGTAGGTGATGGGGGAGCAACTGGAGATGAGGTGTGGGGGGACCAGAGCAAGGAGGGCTCTGTAAGAAGTGGCCTTCCCTGTCAGTGAGCAGGGAGCCTGTGACTGGTCCAGGGATCTGACTTGCATTCTCAAAGGTGGGCAGAGCTGGACAGGAAGAGGGCCAGGGCCAGGGAGGGAAACCAGCTGGGGCCAAGGTGACATGTTAGCCTTGGATCAGGAGCTGCTGGTGGAGGTTGAGGCTGTCCACTGAGAGGGGCTACTCCTGACTCCACCAGGCCCCTCCTTTCTCAGAGCCTCCACCTGGGTCAGGGTCCCCAGGGTGGACATGCCAGTGCAGGCTCTGCCCCCAGGCCCTGCTGCCCAGGTGACCTCAGCAAACACCAAGGGTAGACCTGGGGGGGGAGTAATTAAGAATGAGTGAGCCCCCATTGCCTGTGGCACAAACAGGTACCCAGCAGGGAAGGGGCAGCCCCAGGCCCAGGCAGAGCCTCTAGCCTTCTAAGGGGCAGCTGAGCCACAGGCCCTGGGGCTCCCTAAGGGGTGAGTTGCTGAGGCTTCCTGCCCCAGGTGGGGGCTGCCTGAACCCCTCCGACTGGGCTATGGGAGCAGCCAGGCTCCATGAACCTTTGCATTAAAGGAGAAAGGGGAGTCTCCTGTGAACTTGAAAGGCCCTGAGAGATTAGGGCCTGGACCAGGAGTGAAAACAGACCCAAAGAAGGGGTACAGTTTGACCAAGGCTACACAGTGAACCAGTGGGACCTCAGCCAGTAATAATTAACCTGTCAGAGACCCTGTTTCTCTCTCTGTTAGCTCCACGAGGCAGGGACATTCGTTTGGTTCACCAGTGTATCCGCGGCACTTAGAATATGGCCTGGCACAGAGCAGATGCTCCCTAAACATTAATCAGTCAGTCTGTAAATTGGGCTGATTACAGAGCTACTGCCTAGGGTCGTCGTGAGGCTCAGACTGTTGTGTGGTGCCAGGCCCCTAGTGGGCACTGGGCAGGTTTGGGCTGTTCTGAGTTTATCTCGACTCCCAGCCAGGACGCTTTCCAGCCTGTCAGGGGAGGCCTTGGACGAAGGAGGCACCCACGGGGAGCTGGAGCTGATACAAATCTTTGGGCAGACTGGTGTTCCAGCTTGCTGTGACTGGCAGAGCCTGGGGGCCCCAGGGCCACAGTGCCCTCCTTCCCTCCCCAGCCTTGATGCTCAGGCCCGAGGGTCCTGACTGAGCCCAGGGCTTCCCTCTGACTGCACAGGCTCCAAGTGAGCCCACAGTGGAGGCAGAGCAAGCAGGAAATGGTTCCTGGGCCGCAGGCCCTCCAGCAGGGCGGTCAGGAGCTCAGAGGGCTACTGGCTCCTCGCTCCTTCTCAGTCAGTCCTGACGGGGGATCCGGACCCCTGAGTCCCCTCCACCAGCCACTAGTGCTCCTGACCAGGAGGGTGAACCCTCCCACTTCATCTCCCTCAGACCCAGGGCCTGAAACAGCCCCAGCCCAGCCCCGGCCAGCCTCCATGCCTGCAGCTTAGGGACCCTTTCCACAGGGGGCTCAAAGGGAGGATTCCCAGGTGGCAGCAGCCCTTGAGGTCACTGTGGCAATTCCTCTGCCCCTGGGAGGATTTGTCCAATGGACCAGCATAGACCAGAGAGGACGGCGGGTGGGTACAGCATGTTCCTGCCGTCTCAAGCCCTTTCTAACACCCCAAGGTGCAGTCTTGCTTTAGCTGGGCCCTACTCTGAGGCCGTCCCGCCTTCCTCTCCCTCTGCAGCTTGTCAGTGCCTTGGCCCACTGCTGCCAGAGCCTCCCTGAGTGGGATCGAGTTTCCCACTGGTAGGGCTGGAGCCCTTCCTCCCTCACCACTGCCAGGGAGAGCTGAGCCCTTGTGAATAATTCACGGTGCTTCACAGCCGGGGTGGGCCAGGGAGGCTCACGAGAGAGTCCCAGCCTCCAGAGCCGGGCTGCTCGGGTCCGATCAGGCCCTGTGGTCTGGGGCAGCCTGAGCCTCTCCTCTCCCCAGCTCCCAACCCTGGGGTCCCCAGTCTTATGGAGCAGAAGTCTCCACCTCCAAAGTAGGAGGCTAAGTGAGCACCAACCCCCAACTCCCCTGCCAGTGGGCCCCAGCCCAATCCCCAGCCACCCCCTCCTGCCTGAGCCCAGTCTGGCAACTACACAAAAGCACCTCCTTATCAGCCAGGTCACACGGCGCTGTGGGAACAGAGCCGAGTCCTCTGTCCACCGTCCTGAGATTCATGGCGGCCTCTCAGGGGCTGGCGGCTCATCAGTCCAGGACATCTGGCCACAGAGTCAGCACTGGGGCCCAATCACGGCCAGCACCTGGCCTGACCTGGGAGGGGTCAGGGTCCCCAAGCCCCAAAGCCCATGAGAATGTTCCATGGCACAGCCAGAGTCTTTCTAAGGCTGGGATTCCAGCCCATGGGGGCTGATCGTAGGCCCAGGCTTCTCCACAAGGAGGGCCTCAGAGCCAGCCTGGGGCTTCACCCCTACCCCTCCTGCCTAAGTTCCTCATTGGCACTTCCAAGGGGACTCAGAGCCCCCTCAGTTCACATCATTTGGGCTAAGTTTGCATCGCCATCACCTTGGCTTTCTGGGGCCCATTATGTGTGATGGGGGAGGGTGACCACAGCCCATCCTTCCCCTCTTAGGACCTCAATGTCCTCTGCGTTGAGTGAGAGGGTGGGACAGGAGCATCAGAATCACTGCAGTGGGGCTGGCAGCATGTCATAGGTGCGGCTCCCAGCCCCAATCTGGAGAATCTAACTTGGGAGTCTGGAACCAAGTCCCCCAGGGGCCCTGATGGGTGCCAGGTTGGGAGCCTGCACTCGAGGGTCTCTGGGGCCCGCCGACTCTAAATCCGACTGGCTTTGATGTGACTCAGACCTTAGCTTGTCTGGAAGCAGAGAATTCACGCCAAAGTGGTGCCAAGTGGCCTCTGCAGGGATGGCTGAGAAGAGAACCACTGGCCCGCAAGGCGCACCTGCTGGTGTCCCACTAACCAAACCAAGGAACCCCTGGCTCAGTGAGAACAAGGCAGGCTCAGCCTGCCCATCCTGGGCTGAGGGGATGACTGCTTCCCGCCTGGGGTTCTAGGGCTGCCCTACATCCACGCAGTGTGCCTGTGCCCAAGACGCTACCAGCCGCAGCCACTGTGCCATCAGGATATGGGGCCAGACTGGCCTCCTGCCTGCTCTCTGGTGGCCACTGACCCTACAGGCATGCTCAGGAGTAGAGCCAGTGGTGAGGACAGACCCTCTCACCTTGTGACTGCTCTCCTCCTGAGGCTGGGTCTTCTGTCACCGCTTATGTCCCAGGCACCCACTTGAACTGACAAAGGTCAGAGCCCCCATCTGTTGGCTGCCTGGGGCTACTGGTGTCCTACCCCCTTAGACAGGGTCTGGGAGCTTTCTCCTGAACCTGCCTCCCCACAGGTGAACCTAAGATGTGGCTGCCTCCCTCCTTCAGGATGCCCCATGACTCCTTGCTCTGCATTGAGCTCCATTCTTCCACATTCCCCACCTCACCCCTGGCAGCTCCCAGCCTACTGCTCAGCCGCTTTCTCAGACTAGCCACTCAAGCCAAGGGCCCCAGGAGGTTTGGGAGCCCCACTCCCCTTAGTAGTGGGAGTGGCTGAGGGGCCACAGGAAATAAGAAGCTGTTCTCTGGAAGGCCAGGGAGCTGTGGGGCTAGGAGGTGGGCTGGGGGTCTGGGTGGGCAGCTCTCTCCCTTCACTGCTTAATAATTGACATAGCTCCTCCTCCTCCTTCCTGACTAAGGGTCTAGGAGGGGCTCCTGTCTCTTCACCTCTACCTTCCAGTTAGAACAATCTTGCAAACTGGCACAGGTCAGAGCTAGAGAGAGCCACCTTCTGCGGGCTATGAGCATCCTGGAGGGGAGCAAGCTCATGTGATCCTGGCCTGTATGCCCAGCCTCCCAGGTGCAGCTGCATGCTTGGGGAGTGCTGGCTGGCAGGGTTCTGGGGCAAGTGGCTGCCAGGAGGGGAGAAATTTCAGCTTGGGTAGTGCTGTCTCTGGCCTGGCCCTCTGGCCTCTGGGCATTTCTGGAAGTGGTAATTCCCCTGGGAAGCTGGAGGGGCATGGCTAACTTCAGGCATCCCCCAGAGGCCTGGACTGTCCCACCCAGCAGCCCCTTAAAGAGGGGGGTCCTTACTCAGGGTAGTGCCTGATGAGAAGCCTCAGGGAGGGGAAGTCTCCTTTGGCGGCGGCATAGTGGATAGGCAGGGCGCCCATGTCTGTGGCCACAGTGGGATCCCCACTGCCATGATGCAGCAGCCAGTCCACCACCTCCGGGTGGCCGAAGCGGGCAGCCAGATGCAGGACTGTGGCACCAGAATTGTCTTTGTCCTGTGGGAGGAGAGCCCATTAGTTCTGAAGCCTTGTCCTGCCCCGACCTGTGGCTCAGACTACATCCTGTATCCCACCAGCCACAGGGGCAGTTCTGTCCTCGGGCACCTAATTGGCCCTGTTTGAACTTCAGCCCGTAGGCGGCACCACCATGCCATCCACTCTGGGCTTTCGAGGGCCTGCAGGTCATGACTGTGACATGCCCGCGCACAGTAGGCTTTCAGGGTGTGGCACCCTTGTCCTCATCCCAGCAGGAGCACCTGTCACCCAAGTGCTCAGGGAACACATAAGGAGCAAGAGAGAGTCACTGGGCCAGGAAGGGTGGGCTGTTGGGGCTGCACCAGGCTGGCATCAGGATCGTGGGAGGCACTCCCTGCATCCAGCTCTTGTCCCCTCCCTCTCCCCCTCCCCAAGTGTCACATGGGAAGATGCCTGGGCTTGGTGCAGCCTTGCAACCTCAGCAAGGAGAACTGCCCCTCCCCCGAGCTGATCCCTGCTCCGCTGGGAACAGGCTGTGTTCTTGCCCTGTGGAGGAGGAGACTTCTGGGCACTGGTGGGCAGGGCCTGGGCAGTCAGCCAATGGTGGCAGGTGTGGGTTAGAGGCAACTCCTAGGAGGGGCTTGGGCAAGACCCCCATCCCAGGCACCCAGAAGTGGTGGGGCCAATGATGGCCCAGAAGTGCTGAACGTGTCATCTGTGAACATCCAGGTGTGTGTGTCTGTTGCGGGAGGAGGTTGGCAGGTGCTGCTTATGTGACCTGGGCAAGGAGGAGAATGACTGAGAACCCAGAAGTCTGGACTGAGCAGCTGGTGAGTTTGAGAGAGTGGGCATTGGTTCTAGGATAGAAGGAGCTCACAGTGCCAAGCACCTGGGATGACGGAGAGGTGGGCAGGGGCCAGGAAAGCAGCTGGGGCAGCAGTGAGAGGTGGGCACAGTTTACTAGGATCAGGGAAGTGAAGCTCCTCTGCCCCTCTGCCCCGAGAGAGGGCCCTGTGGGGATAGGTATGGCCCAGGCAGCTTGAGGAAGGTGAACCTCCATGGCAGGAGAACCTCAGAGGCTGCTGTAAAAATGCGAAAGGAAGAGACGAGCAGAGGGGAGGGGCTTGGGCATGGCCGGTAAGTCCTCAGTCAGGCTGTGGGGGTGGGGGGTAAACAGGCTGCGGGGCCAGGAAGGAGGCAGAGTAAACAGCCCATAGGAAGCCGAAGACAACGCTGAGACTCCTCAGTGTGCTGGAAGGCCCAGGGAGGACCAGAAGACTGGTCCAGTTTGTTTCCTGAGCCCAGGGGACAGGACTGGCTAAGAAGTAACCCAGACAGGACCACGGTGAAGTATGCCTTGAGCCCCAGCTTTTGAGAAAGGCCCTTGCTTCCCACTGGCCTCAGGGACTGTGTCTGAGGCTCCAGGGGGTCCTGTTGGCTCTGGGCCTCTGGGTGGGGGTGGCACTAAGGAGAGGACTCCAGGCCTATGGGCTCTGACTTGACCCTGAGGCTCCAACAGCTATGTCGGCCCTGGGAGCCTCATGTGCTGTGGCCCCCACCCTAAAGCTGCTTATCTCTCCAGGCTGAGCAGGGCCAGGGATCAAGGTCATCCTCCCCCACATACACTTCTGCCCCAGCGAGCCCAAGCCCGCTTGATAAGCTGGGCATAAGGCCACCTGCTCCTCTACCTCCTCTGCATGGCTAGGGAGGTTTCTGGCCAAGGCTGGACACCAGGATCAGGGAGGCATGCCACATCCCAAATGTGTGGGCATGGACCATGTGCCAGGAACTCCTGATAACACACCCAACCAGGAGATAAGGAGCCGGGCAATCTCCTAGGAAGGGTGGCAAAGGGGGCCTTGCCATCCTAAAGGCAAAGTGAGGGGGGAGGGGTCTAACCATCCTTAGGGCACAGCAAGCTCAGAGTCACCCCTGCCTCCTCTCCTTCTACATCCAGTTAACCCAGTGGTCTTGCTAAGGGGAGAATCAGTTCTGGTTCCTCCCTCCATTGGCTTTCTCCCACATCCAGACTATCATCCGAATTCTTAACCCCAGCCTATGAGATCCTCTAGGACCTGCCCTGGTGGCTTCTCCCACCCTCACCCCACTCCAAACATGCTCGCCTCCTTGCTGTTCCTACAACAGGACAAGAATGTGTACGCCTCAGGGCTTTGTACTTCTTGTTCCTTGTGCTCGGAACTCTGCTCATCACTTGGCCACCTCCTTCTCATCAGCCAGGACCCACTCAGGGGTCACTCTTCAGAGAGGCCTCCCCAAGTCACCTCGCCCAAGCAGCTAGCTCCCTGACACTCTCTGCCACGTGGCCTAGCAGTACCTGATGTACCTGATTGACTTTTTAGCCTGTGAGTTTGCTGTCCACTGCCGCATGGACTGGCAGCTCTAACAGAGCACACCTGAATCCCCAGGCCTGGTACCTGCAGGATGCTCTCCCTCCAGCAGGAACGAGCACGGGAGCTACACATCAGGGCCCAAGCTGCCTTTTCCTCCAGCTCAGGAGTGGCCAGGCTTATCTCAGCCTGGGGACAGCTGTGTGAGACCAGGTGGGGTCTCAAGGCAGGAAGACTCAGGCTGGCCTGGAGAAGCAACTCAGAGCTGGGAGGTCAGAAGGCACTGATGTTCCGGGGGTCAGCTGAGGTCCTGGGGAAGCCCCCATTGACCAGGCCCGCCACCTGCCACCCCTGCCCCAGACCTGATCCTGGAGATCATGGGCTTCTGACTCTGCTGCCCAGGCCCTTTGTGCCCCCGCCCCCTCTCCAGGACTCTCTCACTCCTGTTTAACTACTAGCCCAGTCTGGCCCAGTTCCCTTCTGGTTCCCCGTCACTCAGGTGCTATCTCGGCAGCGGCCAGGGCTTGCCAGGGCGTCTGCGTCTGCCGGGGCACTCTCAGCCAGGGGAGCCCACCCCATCCCAAGCACTCTGGCAGGAGCTCCGAAGCAGGCTCAGCTGGGAAGTGCCCAACTCCACCCACCCTTGAGCCACGCAGGGCGCCGGGCTGGGGCCAGAACTCTTTCCTGAGGAGGAAGCCCCAGGGCGCCCGGTGAGCGGCGCAGACCCACCTGCACCCTGCAGCCGCCCTGCGAGAGCAACCACTGCAGGCAGGCGAGGTGGCCGGTGGCGGCGGCATCGTGGGCCGGCGTGGCGCCGTTGCGCGCGCGGGCCGTGGCGGGCAGGGCGGCCTCCTCCACCAGGAAGCGCAGGCAGTGCAGCTTGCCGGCGCGGGCAGCGTGGTGCACTGGCAGCGCGTCCAGCGGATCGCGCAGAGAGGGCCCCAGCAGGCCTGCGCCCTGCAGGGACTTCAGCACGTCCAGCTCGCCCAGCCGCGCTGCCTGCAGCGCCCGCTCCAGGGCCATGGTGCCGCCCGCGGCGCCGCGACCCGCGCTCAGCGCGTTTTCCCGGGCGCCATGCGCCTGTCTTCGGGCACCGGGAGAGCCCACGAGGCGCGCCCGTCGGGGCCCTGCGGGTCAGGGAGGCGGAGCGGCTGTTGGTCCGGCCTCTGCTCCGCGCTGCCTCGCCCGCTCCGCTCCGCCTCCGCCTCCGCTGCGCTCTGGGGCCCGGGCCCTGCGGGCTCTCGGCTTAAGCCTCGGGCCCGCCCCCCGTGCCGCCTCCGCCCCGCCCCTCCCCGCAGGCTGGATGGCCGCGCCGCCGGCAGGACTCAGGCGACAAAGGCAAGTGAGCCCGGGCTCTTCTTTCCTAATTTACTTCGCGTGAAAATGCAGAGACTGGAGAGGCCCAAACTGGGTTCGAATTCAAGAGCTGTCCAGGCGCTGGCGAGCTGAGCCCCCAGACAAATTCACTCATCAACCCAGTGCCCACTATATGCTGTTCCAGGCGCTGGGGATACGAGCCAGCAAACAGTTACCGCAATTCCAGAGAGTGACAAGTGTCATCAGAACAGGAAAACTGGGTGATAGGGAGTGAGTTGTAGAGGCTATGTGGGTGGTCAGGGAAAAGTCCATCTGAGGGGGTGCAGTGGGCTGGGTTTTGAGTGGTAAGAACCAGCGTTCCAGGCAGGGAAGACTGCAAGGGCAAAGGCCCTGAGGCAGGAACAGGCCTAACAAGTCCCTGAGGGGCTCTGGGTGTATGCCCCAGTGGGTGCAATGGATGCTGGGCTGTCAGCCCTCCTGGGTCCCTCCAGACCCCAAGAACTGCCCTCAGAGCCTCTGAGAGGGAGGGAGAGAAGGAGGAAAGGGCAGGAATGCCTGCTGTGCTCAGGTATCTGGATCTGGAGGCCGGGGGCTCAGAGAGCACCCAGAGTGGCTCTCTGGTGGGGGAGGGGCTCAGGGTAGGGGAGTTAACCATGAGCTTGAAGGTCTGGGGCTGCCAAGCCAAGAGAAGAGAAAGAGTTGGGGGCAGTGCAGAGACACAGCAGAGCAGTCCCCAGGGAGCAGAGCCAGGTCCTGTCCTCCAGGCCCCGGGCCAGGAGAGCACACCTGCACCAAACCGCCCTGCCTGCATGGCCGGAAGCTCTTTGTGGGAGCCGGAGGGAGGCACAGCCGCTGGACACAAGGAAGAGCTGCCAGAGGTGGGGGCTGCGTGGCTGTGGGAGCGCAATCAGCACATCCGGCAGCCTTGAAACATCCTGTGCCTCTCCTTTCCCACCCTTTACCACTCTCCCCCCTCCTCCCCACTGGAGCCGTTTGAGAGCCTGGCTCTGGGCTGTTTCACCCAGCCCTCACTGGCCAGCACTGGGTGGCCCTGGAAATGCTGTAGAGTGAAGCTGCTTCCAAAAACAGTGGGAGTCCTAGTGTGGGACTCTGGTACTGCCACAGATACCATTCCCTGGGACCGCCAGCTGGTGGCGTCATGCACAATGGCCTCCTGCGCTCCAAGGCCCCTTGGTAAACCCAGAGCTGCTATGCCTGTGTGGCCAGGTAGATTTCCAGGGACTTCCACTCGGCTGGACTGGCCTCGCTCCCTCCATGGGACCTATGAGGCTGCTGGGATCTGGGACCCCTCCCCAGCAGTTTTCGGACAAGTGGAGGGAGGAGTCTTATCCTGGGCAGCCTTCTTGCTTTGGCTGGCTCTCACTGCCCACTGGAGCCACTCTCCTCTAGCCCACCCAGCGGCAGGTGCACCCTGAGGCTTGTAGAGCGACAGAGGTGCTGAGGGACAAAGAGCTAAAATGGCTTGTCTTGGGTGTCCCTCACATGCCTCCTCCATTAGTAAAAATCTCTGTGATTCATGTCCTTCACTCCCAGTGTGGTTCCCCTGCCGTGGACATCCTCTTCTATCCACATGGTCTTGTCATTGTTCGGGCCAGCTCCGGGTGATGTGCTGCTGCTACGGTGGTCAGCAAGGCAGAGAGATGCCCCTGAGCCTCTCCCACTGCTGCTAGGGACGTCTCCAGGAAAGTCATGTGTGAGCACCCATCTCTGCTGACCATCTTCTCAGACTCCTTTCAGGATACCTCTCAGACTCAGGCCGGGATCCCGGCCTTCACTATCCTCTCTAGGCTCCACTGGTCCACCCTGTGCTCCCCATCAGCCCTAGAGGGCCCACTCCAGGAGGAACACATTTGTGGAAGCCCCACCACTTACCAGGCACTATGCCAAGCTTCACCCACATGTTTAATCCCCACAGCGATGCCGGGACAGAGTTACAACCACTATCCCCACTTTACAGCTGCAGAAACTGAGGCAGGGGGAGGTTTTTGTTGTTTCTGGTGGTGGCTTGTTTTTGTTTTTTAATGTACCTTGCCTGAGGTGACACAAATGGGAAAGGGCAAAGCTCACTCTGCTATCTGTCCACCCCAGTTAGGTGGAAAGCACCTGTTCAGATCTCTCTCCCCACCCAAGGGCAGGAACCAGGGGTGGAGTGTCTCCCTATTGTACCCTAAGTGACCCCACCTTCCATAAAGCCTGCACTCCAACACCCTGCCCACTCAGTTGTCTTACCTAAGTTCACCTGCTTATAAATGACTCCTTCCTCCAGGTAACCAGCAAAACCCCCAGAATCCTTTGTTTGAAGGAAATGGTGGGTTACCTTGTCAAAGTCTTTCACGGCAAAGAGAGAATGGAGAAGAGACTTTTAAAATCTGGGGTAACTGGCACTGAAAAGAGAGTTTTCTCCCCTGCCCTCCAGCCTTCAAATGATGGCCCACAGGCACAGAGGAGGATGTTCTAGGAGCAACCTTCCTCCTCAGTCTGTTTCCCCAGGAGCTAGTGTCGGGGTCTCTCAGCAAGGATGCAGATGCTGGTGCATGGTGGGCTTGTGGGCAGAGCTTAATGAGCCAGTGTGTGTGGCTGAGAAGGGGGCTGGGGAGGGCATGTGGGGCATCAGTGAGTGATGCACAAAGTCCTTTTCTGAGCCCTTAAAGAATAATTAATTAGCTTGGAGGAGCTGGCCTATAGGGATCCTGGGCTCAATGATGCGTGGGGGACAGGGGCTCAGGCACCCTCAGACCCTACCTGGCCAAATGTGTTGAATAATTTATTCTCATTACTAGGACCGTTTTGGGGATTAATGGAGGTGAGGGCTGAAAAGCGCTTAACATACAATACAGTACATGCTCCATAAATGGAGGGACAGGTAAGGGTGGCCTGAGCTCCAACTCGCCCAGGCTTCTCCAGGCCCCCCCCTTTTTTTTTTTTTTTTTGAGGAAGATTAGCCCCGAGCTAACATCGGCTGCCAATCCTCCTCTTTTTGCTGAGGAAGCCTGGCCCTGAGCTCACATCCGTGCCCATCTTCCTCTAGTTTATATGTGGGACGCCTACCACAGCATGGCATGCCAAGCGGTGCCATGTCCGCAGCCGGGATTCGGGCGGGCGAACCCCGGAACGCTGAGAAGCGGAGCGTGCGAACTTAACCGCTGCGCCACCGGGCCGGCCCATCCAGGCCCCTTCCTTGGTGGGCACGCTGGTCTTCTCGGGCCCTGCTGGGGCGCAGAGGTTTGGGCGGCGGGGGAGGGGGCCCGTCCAGCACGCTGGACAGCGCCCGTCGGCTCCGCCCCACGGTTCCTCCTCCCGGCCTGGCTCGGTGGGTCCAGGCCGGCGTCCGCCTGAGGTTTGGTCGGGCCATCCACAGCGCGGTCCGCCAGGCTGGCCGTTGCCCTGCCAGCCGGTTGGGGGAGGGCAGTTCCGAGCAGATGGGCGGGGGACGCCCAGCCAGTTTGCTGCAGCAACGGCCACGCGGCGCGGAGGCGGGCCCCGGCGGGCCACTGGGGCCGCGGCGGGCAGCGGTGGCCGGCACCCAGGACCGCCTCGCTCCGCCCGTCATGTGAGCTCCGACTGTCCCGTGGGAGGGAACCCGGAGCTGGAGCCACTTGAAATGAAAATTAGCTCTGACGGCTCCTGAGTTGCCTCTTCTCTGGGCCTCAGTTTCCCCCCTTCAAAATGGAGGACGGGGAAACCAGATAACCTCTAATTCGGCGAGCAGCCAGACGAATCTATGAAGTCCTCAGAGCCCTGGGCAGGCGTCCAGCCACGGGGGCCCCAGTACTGCCCTGGCCAGTTCCCAGCCTCTAGAGCCCAAGCAAGTTGAGACCTCTCTCCGGGACTCGGTTTCCCCTTCCAGTTCAGCCCTTCAGCCGCGGAGCAACTAGTGGAGCGAGTCCCTCCCCGTAGGAGAAACTCGCTTGGGAGCTCCCTGAGGCCGGGCCTTGGGGTCCCGCCGCCGCTGGGTCCTCTGCCCGAGCCTAGGGCGGGGCTCGGAGGAGGCGCTGAGCCAGGATGAATGAAGCAGGGTGGCGCTGGACAAGGAGGGACTCCAGCCTGAGCGAGGCGAGGCCTGGCCCCACCCGCGCCCCTCCTGCCCGCGGAGTCCGGGCAGCGATGGCTTCGATGGCGCCCACACACACCCCTGCAAGTGCTGGGGGGCGCCGCAGGCCCGCGACCCCGCAGCACAGGGGATGCGAAGGTCTGGAGCGGGATCCCGGGGGCTCTACCGTCCCCACTCCTACCCCCACCATGCGGAGGAACAAAGGCGGGGGTGGGGCCCGAAGGCGGCCTGACTCCGCGGGGCGGGACCCGCTGGGCGGGCGACACCGCCTCCTTAAAGGCGGGCTGCGGGGGTGGCGCGCACTCCTCTGGCTCCTGCTCGGGCAGAGCACTGAACCCGCTTCCCGGCCTCGGTCTCCGCTCCGCCTCCGGGCGGGCGCAGGTCTCCCACTCGCGGAGGCCCCCAGAGGCGCCGCTTTCCCGCCGAGCATGGGGCTGCCTCGGAGGACCGGGGACCGAGCGGAGCTGCGCAAGGTAGGAGCCTGGGACTAGGGACTGGGGGCGGAGCTGCCGGGGCGAGGGTTTGAACTGCGACCCTCGTAACCGCGGCCTCCGCGCCCGCCCGCAGAGCCTGAAGCCGCTGCTGGAGAAGCGCCGCCGCGCGCGCATCAATGAGAGCCTGAGGCAGCTCAAGGGGCTCATCCTGCCGCTGCTGGGCAGGGAGGTGAGTGCTGGGGCGTTCCGGGGCCGGGGTGGGGGTCCTGGGGCGTGGAGCAGGAAGGAGGGCCGGCCGGGGTGCCCCTGCCCCAGGAACCGGCGAGGGGTCTACACGCTCCGACCAAGGCCGAGCCCAGGTGGGGCTGGTCCGGAGGAGCTGACCAACCCCGTGCCACAGCGCGCCGGCATCAGTTTCTGGCAAGAGAGTAGTGCTCACGGAAGCCTGCTGGAACTCTGTCTTGTCTGTTTCTCTGTCCCGCTCCTTCGTGGCTGGGCGCAGAGCTCCTGCTACTCGAAACTGGAGAAGGCGGATATCCTGGAAATGACCGTGCGCTTCCTACAGGAGCTGCCTGCGTCCTCCTGTCCCGCGGCAGCGCCCGGTGAGTGACCCTGCCCCGCCCCTCCCACAGTCCTGCCCCGCGTCCCGTACCCCACCCTGCGCCTCATGCCCCTCTCCGTCCGTCCGCAGCGCCCTCCGACAGCTACTGTGAGGGTTACCGGGCCTGCCTGGCGCGCCTGGCCCGCGTGCTGCCCGCCTGTCGCGTCCTGGAGCCCGCCGTGAGCGCTCGCCTGCTGGAGCACCTGCGGCGGAGGGCAGCCGGTGCCAGCCCCAATGGCAGGCGCGCTGGGGACACCTGCTGCCCGCCCTCGCTCTCCTCGCCACCCCCGCCCGCACCCTTACCGCCCGTGCCTCCACGCGGCCCCGGCCTCTGGCGGCCCTGGTAGCCCCCTGGCCGGTCCACGGACCCTGCTGATATTGAGGGACCTGCAGCACTGGGCAGACTGAGAAAGCTCTTGGTGGCAGCTGCTGTTCCCACCACGAGGGACCAGCCCAGCACACACAACCAGCCGGAACCGGATGTTTGCGGTCTGTGTGGCTGACTGAAGGCCATGGGGACTCAGCTGGAGGAAATAAGGGGAGAACCCCAGTTTCACTCTCAACTTGGGGGTGTCTGGGCCGGGGGAGAAGGGGCTGTTGGCTGCCAAGGGAGAAAGAAGCCCCTCATCCCAGCTGGGGCTCTAGAACTGGGCCAGCCACAGCCACCTGGGCAGCTGACACACCTGCCCCAGTGCTGGCACCAGCCCAAGGGCTGGGCCGGGAGCTCACCTGAGCCAGTTTCAGCCATCTGCTCTGACTGATCGCTCCCCTTCCAGCCCTGCTTGGGCCTGCCTCCTCACCAGCTCAGCTTGGGAACCTCTGGGCACACAGCAGCAATGGCCTGAGGGCTGTGTACGCCGGGGAGCCATCACCTCCACTCCTGGGCTCTCCTGCCCAAAGCTGCCAATTATAGGGACAGGATGCAGCGAGGATTCTGTGTTTCTGGGCGTGGGGGCTTCGTTATGTGTCTTGAGAAGGATTTCTTTCCCCAAGCATTAACACCTATGTACGGCACACCAGGTCTGGTGATCTTCGGGTAGGAGGAAGGGGTGAGAGGAGAGTGAGGGTGCCCTGTGGCCCATCGCTTTGAAGGGCCTGAGCACAGCACAGAGCCGGCGCCAACATGAAGTGAGCAGGACCCATGTCACCGAGCAGCAGAAAGTGAAGGGATGCCAGCAGGTTAAGGAGCAGGAAACATCTTTCCTCGTTTTCTCTTGCAAACTGCTCCCTGCTACTCATCAGGATGGGTTACTGGAAGCAACTTGCTCTTAAGACTTTTCTTTCTCCTCCATGGAAGCCAGGAGAGGCTGTGAAGACTCAGAGAGGGCTCGTGGATCCCAGTAGTGGGTGCCCAAGAGAAGGTGGGAGCACCTGCAGCCCTCTGTCCACTGTGCTCCCACCATTTCATGGAGATTGCTGAGCATTCGCAGGAGGCTGGGAGTCCTCCCCTCAGTCTCCAGTCCAACAGCCTGTTGGAGGGACCGGGGCTCTATGCGCACAAAGACAGAACTGACAGGGGTGGAGGTGTCACTAGATCGGACATAAACCGTGATGACCTAGGCACTGATTTGGGTGGCAGGATGTGGGGAAGCTGTGGGCATTATTGAAGAAGTCAATATTAAGACAACAGGGTGAGCCCCTAGCAGAGTGTGCTGTCCTTCCACCTCTCTGGGCCCAGCTGCTGGACTATAAGCTCTTGGAAGGCAGGGCTGGGGCCAAGTGCCCCTGTGTGTTCCCGAGGACCTCGGCACAGGTGGGTGCTCAATAAACATCATGAGCCAATGAACGGTGATGTGACTGGACCACGCTGTACTGAACCCCGGACAGTCTGGCTTTTGCCTCAACTCCCCCCACCCCATCCTTATTATCACTGTGAATGTCTGCTCCACCAGAGCCTGTGTCCCCAAGGACAAATGTAGGGGAGGGTGTGGAGAGCAGGGAGAGCAGTTTCCACCTGCAGGCCTACTTTCCTGAGCTGTCAGGAGCAGGTGGAGAAGGTAACAGGTAGCCAATGCCCGCCACATGAGTTCAAGTTTCCTCCTTGGGTCAAAGGCTCCACGTTGGGCAGGCTCCTTTTTCCTATAAACAGAAACTTTCAATACAGGTTAAAACTCTGTAAGAACTGACCGGCCAGAGGCCCCTCTCCTCCTTTCGACCATATCTGTCACTTCTTGCTTCTGAGCCCTGTCTGAGTCTCCAGCTCTGTGACTCTTGTTGAGTTGACCCGGATCAAGCTATAATACAGGCAGTCAGGGAGGGGAGCATGTAGATAGGCCAGTGACTCATAGGGTCAGGCATTCTGGGGAACCTGAGCCACACAGCCCACCGGGCCCTGGCGGGGAGCAGAGGCATGCCCAAGCGGGTGAGGTTCTTGACCCAAGGCGAGAAACCAGTTTCCCAGCAGGGATGTACAAGCTGCCTAGAAGGTCTCAGCTGGTACTCTGAGCTGGGCTTGTAAAATAGGGACTCCAACAGCCTCCTCCACAAGGTACCTGCAGACACTTCCTCCTGGCAGCTTCCCAGAGCCCTATCTCATGGCCGAAGGGGAGCACTGGGTAGCGTGGGCTTTTACTGTGTGGGAGGGAGGCTGCCTCATTCAGAGGGACATGTCATGGTCTTTAACAAGGCTCACCTTGTGCCAGTGCCTCTTGCAATGTCCTCTCTGCTATGGTCCCATGACTGAATCTAACTCTGCCCAGTTATCACGCTTGGTTGGAGAAAAGGCTCCTGTGTCCCTCATAAACCAGTGGGTGAAATGATCCAATGACCTGGAGACAACCAGAGCACGAGCGGTCTGGGAGACTCAGGCTGGGGCCGGGCCCCACCTGTCCCCCTGACCCCAGTTAATTTGGAGAGGTCAAGTCTCGTTTCCATGAGTGAGGATAAAGAGCAGATTGCCAAGGCGGACTCCTCTAACAAGCATTTACAAATTACTCTGCTCTGTCTGAAGCCCGGACTCTGCGGATGAGTCTCCCACTGGCTTATCTGGATTGGAATGAACAAGCCTGCGGGAACATCTGGAAAAATCTGCGGCTCTGCAGAACCCTCCCTACTGTGCTTTGTGGTGACCATTCTGGAGACAGTGGAGGGATAGAGGGGCCCTTTCCCATCGTGTGCAGCCACCTCCTACTCGAAACACCAATGAAGCCATATTTGCTTTTTTAAAACACATTAGGTTGCGATAGCTGTTCCAGAGAAGAACTAACCCAGCCAGTGGTGTTATTTCCCTTGGTTTTACTTCTTGCCTGGCCTCTTATTAGTGTGGCTGTGTTTCTGGAGTGCTGAGCATGCGAATGTGTGAGTGTGTGTGTGCGTCCCTGCACAGCTGGGTGACTGCCCTGCAGAGAGCTGCCTGGGCACGAGATGTGGGGGAGAAAGCAACCACCCACCAAGGGTTCCCAGTGAGCAGCTAGTTTCACTCTGGGTTTTGAGAGGCCCTGGCAAAGCCCCAGGCGCTTAGAGCAGCTATGACAAAACTTTGGATGGTTTCAGTGAGAAAGGTGCTAGAGGGCATGCCCCATGTGCATGTGCGGTGTCTTAGCACCTGAGATCCACTGGGGGCCAGTGGGGAGCACAGGCTGGTGGCTGATCACAGGACTGTGCTTTGTAAGGGAGGGCTTCCTGGCTTGGGGCGGAGGAAGCAGATGCCAAGCTGAATATGTGCCGGTTCTGTTGTGGAGGGTGGGCCTGAGAGCCGCCCGTCTTGGTGCTTGGTATATTATAAATCCCAGGGAGCACAGGACCAAGTTCTTAAAGAGCAAAGAACCATTCAAGACCCCAGAAATCAGAGGCAGATCCAGGTTTTGTGGGGACTACATTTTGAGGCCCTCTGTCAGAAAACTAATATAAAATTATGAATATAGACTTAGTATGAAAATGAATATTTATTCAGAATGAAAAAATAAATCACGTTAAACCAGTGGTGCTTGCAGATTAATGTCCCATCTTTTTGGTTTCTCCTTAGGCAATTTACCAGACGCTCTTCCACAGAAACACTTCCTGGTGACACCCTGGCCTCCCCCTGCTCCTAGAACATTCTGCTACTCTATGTTCTCGCTCGAGAGCAGATCCAAGCTTATGCCTCATCAGCCTCTTCCCAGAATGGACTCTTGATCTGCTCGAATGACAATAACAACATAAATATCTTCCATTTGCTTCATCCACTCATTATGGGCTATATATTACAAGATATATATTTACACAAACATTTACAGCAATGTTTTTTTCTTCACACCTGTCTGGGAAGCTTGTGAAATGCAGGTTTCCAGGCCCCCTTCCAAGGGGTTTGTCTGAGTCAATAGCCTGATACCATACACCTGAGGCCAGGTTAATCTGCTCTGGCGAAGACACCACATCTGAGAATGGAGGGTGCCAGGGGCTAGGGGAGGGGAACGGAAAATTACTGCTCAATGGGGACAGAGTTTCAGCTTCGCAAGATGAAAAGAATTCCAGCGGGGCCGGCCCTGTGGCCAAGTGGTTAAGTTCTCACGCTCCACTTTGGCAGCCCAGGGTTTCACTGGTTCGGATCCTGGGCGTGGACATGGCACTGCTCGTCAGGTTGCCAATCTTTAAAAAACAAAAAAAGTTCTGGGGATGGATAGTGGTGATGGTTGATAATAATGTGAATGTACTTAATGCAACTGAACGGCACATTCAAAAATGGTTAAGATGGTAAATTTTGTGTGTATTTTACCACCAAAAAATAAACAAGTAAAAAGATAGCACATCTGTACTTGGGGCTACTACTTGATTGAGTTGGCAGTAGGTTGTCCTCCAAGATCCATCTGGTTTTCACCGGAACTAGATTGGTCAATTAAATGAAACTATGATGCATCTTTTAGGCCTTTTAAGAGTGGCATTAATTTTTGCCATTCTGGGAATCTAGAGTGTTTTAATTTATTGTCTTAGTTGGGGGCAGTTTAGAGGTTTGTACTTTTTTAAAAACAATTTGTTAGTAATCTAATGATAACTTTAGCATCTTATTAATATACATAGTGTTAATTTGATTGATGCAAATTATCCTTCCATTCAAAATTAACAGTCTATTTTAAAAAAATTACACTCAATGATAGACATGCATGGCAGAGCTTCACTTCTAAGCAGAGCATGACACAGGAAAGTAATAAACTGAGAGACATGTATTTTCCCACTATGCTTTCATTCATTTTTCTTGTATTTGTTTTTTATCTACCTTTGCTTTTTCTTTAATTCCAGTTTAAAAACATACCATACTGAGTTCTTCATTTTACCAACCTCATTAACAAGACTTTGTCACGTTTAGCTCAGGTATGGAGAGCTGGAGGATTCTGTAATATGAATGGAGCAGAGCAAACTATAGTGAAAAACTCTCATGTGTTCTCATCGTTCTATTTTTGAATTCACATGTCATAAGACTGTTTTCCAGTAAGTCAGATGTGATTATCTGAACTCCAAGAAATCGCTGATTTAGAGGTTTACACTTGACCTTCCCCACTATGATAGCTCTCACCCCCCAGGCCACAGAATTAATGTGGGGGCTGTGCCATATATGAAATCTCTATATTCCAATTATACTTTGGGGGACCAGAGAAATGACCCCAGTGTCCACACACTCAGTGGGCCAGGACTCCATTTGTTACCTGGCCTCCACCATGTCTCCACTCTAAGAGGGACATGTGATGACACTTTGGATCCCCAAGGATCAATGTGAACTCGGACCCTATGTCCAATGGTCCTGAAATGTTTGCACATTCCATCTCTCCTAGGGTACAGTTATCCAAACAGGTGCCACAGGATCCTTCAAGGAAGGCCAGGAGGAATCATTACTATATACATTTGCTTCAGGTGGCTTCGTCTTGGGGACCCAGCCTTCCTTCAGTCAGTGGGTTCCAGATCCAAAACTTGTCTTAGGTATGAAAGGTGGGCAAGGGATCGTTACTTTTTCTTGGGGCCATTGCTGCAGTCTCTGATGATTCATCCTTCATTTCCTTTAAATGTACAGACTGAGCAGTGCCTTGTTAGCTGCCCAGCTGTTTTGCCTCTCAGGACCCCAGGTTCTCTTAGCCACCTCCATAACCCTCTGTGGGTCAGGCCTCCTGCCTGCCACCCTGTCTTTGCTGCTTCTTACAATAATTCCGATCTCTTGGCTTCTGACAGTTAAGGGCTGCCACCAGGCCTCTGCTGTTTTGAGGTCTATCATCCCGGATGACAGTGATCCTGGTCTTGTAGTGGCATCTCCTACTGTCAGCCACCACTCTGCTTTTGAGTGATGCTGGTGCATCTTCACCGTGCCTTCCTTACTAATTTGGTAAATGGTGTATCCTCCCAAGAAACCCACTCTTCTGGGGTTTTTCCAGCCTTATATAGCATGTCCACTGAAGCACAGCCCCTCCTTGGAGCCTTTTAAGCACAGCTGGTCTCACTTAGTGTGGGACATCATCTTATCCGTGCTGCTAGGAGCCATTTTAGTAGGGTGATTCCCCCATGTCAACACAGGGGCAATAAATCCAGTATCCTGGGACAGTGCTAGATGTCAGAAGGTGGACCCTTTGGCAGGGGGGGAGGGCTTGCAAGGGGTGTGAAGCAGCGCCGGCAATGTTCTGTTTCTTAATTTGGGAGCTAGTTACATGTGTTTGTTCACTTGATGTAAATTTATCGAAAGTACACCTAAAATATGTGCACATTTCTGTATACATCTTATACCTTGATACAAAGTTTTTAAAAACAAGTCTAGTTTTGTAGTTTTTCTGTGTGCTTTTCTCCAGCTATGTTCAGCCGCATGGTTGCATGCATGGAATAGGACCAAGCTGGATTTAGCCAGGACTTGGTGTCATCAAGCAAGAAGTACAGAGAAGCAAGAGAGGGACAAGGAAGCCGAGGGTGCATGCACAGGAGTGCTTAGAATGACTGACGGTGGAACTGGAGCAGGTAAGAAGGGAAGAGAGAACGCACAGGGGTGGAGTCCAGGGGGGTGATGGCTGGGCTGGTGGAGCTTAAGGAGGACGGAGGCTGGACAATGGAGGGGTGAGGAGGAGGGTGGTGATGGTCGTGAGGGAGGATAACGTTTCAGACTGTGATTTTGGAGAGGCTGCAGTTCCTGGTAATAAGGTCGAGGTGAACCATGGGAACGCACAGCGGAGGCAGGGTGCAGACAGGTCAAGTTGTCAGAGGAGAGGCGGTCCAGGAGAGAAGCTGAGTAGTGGGAGCATCACCTACGTGGATATTGACAGCACCATGAACCACATGGGGACGGGCTTAGAGAGTGACAGCATTCTTCCAGGACTGTGAGGCCATGACCTCTTCATGATCAGAAGACTGCAGCAAGGAAACGTGAGGGATGGCATGTTCTGAGGACATGAGAGGCAAAGCTGGAGGTTTTTAGGGAGAAGGGTGGAAAATGGTCTAGAAACATTAACGAGTGGCAAGGACACCACTTTTGAGAAACTCTGGGTTAGAATGTCAGCATTATGCTAAGTGAAATAAGTCAGAAAAAAATACCATACGATCTCACCTGTATGTGGAATCTAAGAGAAAATGAACTCATAGAAACAGCAAACAGATTGATGGTTGCCAGAGGCAGGGGGTGGAGGGTGGGCGAAATGGGTGAAGGTGATCAAAAGGTACAAATCTCCAGGTATAAAATAAATAAGTCCTGGGGATGTAACATACAGCATGGTGACTATAGTTAATAATAATGTATTGTATATTTAAAGTTCCTGAGAGAGCAGATCTTAAAAGTTTTCATCACAAGAAAAAAAATGTGTAAGTATGTGTGGTGATGGACGTTAGCTGGACTTACAGTAGTGCTCATTTCCCAACATATACAAATAGCGATTCGTTATGTTGTACACGTGAAACTACTATAACGTTATATGTCAATTATGTCTTAAAAAATAAACACAAAAAAGGAAAAAGGAAAGGCACAGAAATTTTTTTGAAAAAGAGATGTAAAGAATCCTTATATTCATACAACAGAATACCACATAGCAACAAAGATGAACAGATTACCGCTACACGCAGTAATTATGGTTACATGCCTACTGATGTTGTCAATAGTGATTACCTTTAAAGAAGACGGATGCCCGTGCCTGGTAGAGAGTGGGAGGGAGACTTCTGGGGTGCTAGTGATGTTGTCTTTCTTGATCTTGGGGCTGGCTTTCATGGTATTTATTTAATTGTATTTATTTTATGATAATCAATCAAGCTGTGCAATTATGATTTGTGCATTTTCCTGCAGGCATGCTTTACCTATAAATATCTAGACGGTTCTTGTCCTGTGTGGTACCATAGGTAATGGTAGTGCCTAGCATAGGGCCTAGTACATATAAAATGCTCAATAAATATTTGTTGGTTGCATGAGAATAATAATCATTAATTAGTTATAATGTCAACTACCATTTATTGAGCTCTTCCTGTACACCAGACACTGTTCTCAATGATTTTTATGTGTTAACTCATTTAATCCTCATAAAAACCTTACAAGGTAAGTACTATCATTATCTGCATTTTGAAGGTGAGAAAACTGAAGCCCAGAGGGGTCAAGGAACATATCTAAGGCCACACAGTTGGGAGGTGCCTGGCGGTGGGGCCATGCTCTAGGCTTCTGGGTCCCTTCATCATAACCTCTTCACCAAACTAGTTAGCCTCCCCATTACCCCCTTGAGGGACATTCACACTGACCTCAAAACCACCATGTGGGGGCTGGCCCCGTGGCCGAGTGGTTAAGTTCGCAAGCTCCGCTGCAGGCGGCCCAGTGTTTCGTTGGTTCGAATCCTGGGTGCGGACATGGCACTGCTCATCAAACCACGCTGAGGCAGCGTCCCACATGCCACAACTAGAAGAACCCACAGTGAAGAATATACAACTATGTACCTGGGGGCTTTGGAGAGAAAAAATAAAATCTTAAAAAAAAACCAACCACCATGTGTTACTGTACTGCTGAGGAAAAAAGCAGTTCTGTTCTCTGAGTCATCTGGGCATTTAGATGAGAATTTGAAGGTTTCACCAAAATCTCTCACCAGGCAGGAGCCTGGATAGAAAACAGGCCTTTCTCTGGGGACTGACAGAGAACAGGGTCACTTTTGGGCACAAAGTGCCAGGTTCTGGCCTCTCCTGGGGAAGGGCTGGGAGTGGTGCTGCTCTCGGGGTTCTTCACAACTCACACATGCGTCTGGAGCTCGATTTAAGCATCTCTAGCAAATAAAGACCCTTGGTTCTTCAAAACAGTAATTAGTTGATGCATGAAATCAACATAATTTTTCTCCAGGGCTCTTAAGAAACATATAATTACACCTCAGATAATCTCGCACATTATCATATATGTGAGAAAAACAGAATTACCCGGACTCTGCGTGGCTTTTGTTGTAATCACCGGGGGCCTGGTGTAAGTTTGAGCAAGGTAAGATTTATTCTGATTTTTAGCCACGTCTCAGGGCGCGGAGCCCAGGTTGGGGCCTGCAGAGGGAAGGGTGGAGCGTTTGGGAACTCACTCAGCCGCTAGGTGGAGCCAGAGAGCTTCAGACCGAGAGACGCAGCCCCGGAGGCTTACAAGGGACGCCGCTCTCTCCCGGGCCAGAGATGCGCTTTGCAGCTCTTTCGCTAACCAGGCCATGTGCAGGCGCCAGGGTGTACCTGTTAATTCTACTTTAAAGTTGATCCACCTAAAGTGACAGACATGATTTCAAAATGCCTCATTTGGAAGGTCAGTCTATTATAAACTCATGGGTGTTTTTCTTCTCCATATAATGACCCATTTGCTCCTGGTTTGCCCTCTTGGATTACGGGTCCTGCTTTCAAATGGGGCGTTTATTAGTTTTAGGTTTCTTCGGAGTGGTTCATTCTGGAGTCAGAGCCCCAGGTCTTGATTTTTTTTTTTTTAAGATTTTATTTTTTTCCTTTTTCTCCCCAAAGGCCCCCGCCGTTACATAGTTGTATATTCTTCGTTGTGGGTCCACCTAGTTGTGGCATGTGGGATGCTGCCTCAGCGTGGTTTGATGAGCAGTGCCATGTCCGCACCCAGGATTCCAACAAACGAAACACTGGGCCGCCTGCAGCGGAGCTTGCGAACTTAACCACTCGGCCACGGGGCCAGACCCCTATTTTTTTCTTTTTTTAAAGATTGGTCCTTGAACTAACAACTGTTGCCAATCTTTTTTTTTCTTTGTTTCTGCTTTTTCTCCCCAACCCTCCCAGTACATTGTTGTATATTTTAGTTGTGGGTCCTTCCAGTTGTGGCACGTGGGACGCCGCCTCAGTGTGGCCTGACAAGTGTTGTCATGTCTGTGCCCAGGATCCGAACCAGTGAAACCCTGGGCCACGGAAGCAGAGTGCAGGAACTTAACCCCTTAGTCATAGGGCTGGCCCGCAGGGCTTAATTTGTTTTTTCTTTTTTTTGAGGAAGATTAGTCCTGAGCTAACTACTGCCGATCCTCCTCTGTTTGCTGAGGAAGACTGGCCCTGAGCTCACATCCGTGCCTATCTTCCTCTACTTTATACATGGGACTCCTACCACAGCATGGCTTTTTGCCAAGCAGTGCCATGTCTGCACCTGGGATCCGAACCGGGGAACCCCGGGCCGCCAAGAGACTGACGTTTGAACTTAACTGCTGCGCCACCGGCAGGCCCCCCAGGGCTTGATTTTAAAGGTGTTAGGAGTGGGGTACAAATGAGCTCATGGGGTGTATTCTCTAGGCAGCCTCCGAAGTTCGAGTTGAGATGTCCCTTTGTGAAAGGAAGGCTACACTTGCCATGTTTATGTTTCCTGCTGGCAACAAACCGAGGGCCTTGTCCACTCAATTCAGCGGACAAGAGGCATAATCACGAAGCGTCCCGCATCTCTGAAAAGGAGAAACACAAGTCTTTAGTAAAACAGCTAAATATTATTAACAGTAAAAGCCCCCTCTCCTGGCTGCATCCTATGCCTGGCACCCAGGAGGACGTGGAGGGCCCCGGAGAATCCTGCAGTGTCCTTCTCTGGTACGAATCTTGTACAAACTAGTTGGAGCTTTCTCCCTGGACTCCGATTGGAATGCTCTGGCGGTCTGACTCACTGGGCGAACCTTCTCTGCAGCCCCCGGGCCGGGGGCTGTTTGGCTTCACGAGCTGGTTCACAAAGCTGTCCGGTGCCCTTTCTCTGCACTAGGCGCTGTTCCAGGCTTTCCAATACCAACTCATTAACTCCCTCCAGCAACCCACTGGGGCAGATACTATCATTTTCCCATTTTTCTCAAGAAGAGAACCGAGGCACAGATGGATTAAGAGCTCATCTAAGGCCACACAGCCTGGAGCAAGGCTCCTGCAGTAGGGCGTGTTGCCCTTGCTCAGATTCCTACATCCTGCTGCCTGTCCACCTCAGCCTCTGGAGTTCTCTTGACTCTGCCAGTCTGCCGAGGCTCCCCAAGGGGTGGTCTTTTTTTTTTTTTTTTTTTGAGGAAGATTAGCCCTGAGCTAACATCCATGCCCATCTTCCTCTACTTTATATGTGGGACATCTGCCACAGTGTGGCTTGATAAGCAGTGTATAGGTCTGCACCTTGGATCCAAACTAGTGAACCCTGGGCTGCCAAAGCAGAGCCCGTGAACTTAAGCGCTACAGCACCAGGCTGGCCCCAGGGGTAGTCTTAATGTGCTCCTGGCACAGGCTTGCTGGAAGGTCCCTGGGTTACTCGGAGGCCCTGCTCTCCCGTGTGAAGGACTCAGTGAGCAGTGACGGGAGCCCTTCTCTGGGATCTGCAGCTGGCCTCGTCCCGCCTCTGCCTCACCCCTGCCCAGGTGTGGGTCAGGTGGACGGTGCTCAGCTCTGCACCAGGCAGTTGTGGGTTCATACATACAGAGAACATACTCTGTGTTCATTAGGCCTCTTCTCTTTCATAGCTATGAGTCAGAAATTCAAGCTTATGCAAGAAAAAAATTTTCAGTTTAAAAAATGAAATTTATTATGCTTAATGGAGTTAACTAATAGTTAATATTTTAGAATACTCGTTGCTTCTAATCCCTTATCTATTCTATCTTCACATACCACGATTACATTACTGATGGAGCAACTTGGGTACAGAGTGGATGGTGATGTGCCCACGGCCACACAACTAATACATAGTAAAGATACAATATGCATGCAGGAATTTGACTACAGAGTCCACGCCCATAACCACTAAAATCACTATTACCCTAAAAATATAAAGAAAGAAAAAAAAGGCCCATAATTCCACTTCCCAGATACACCATTAAAAAAAAATTTTTTTTTTTGAGGAAGATCAGCCCTGAGCTAATCACCGCCAAGCCTCCTCTTTTTGCTGAGGAAGACCGGCCCTGAGCTAACATCCATGCCAATCTTCCTCTACTTTTATACATGGGACGCCTACCACAGTGTGGCTTTTGCCAAGCAGTGCCATGTCCACACCTGGGATCCAAACTGGCAAATCCTGGGCCGCCAAAAAGTGGAACGCGGGAACTTAACTGCTACACCACCAGGCCGGCCCCTTAAATTTGTTTTTTAAAGATTTTATTTTTCCTTTTTATCCCCAAAGCCCCCTGGTACATAGTTGAGTATGTTTTTTAGTTGTGGGTCCTTCCAGTTGTGGCATGTGGGATGCCGCCTCAGCATGGCCTGATGAGCGGTGCCATGTCCGCATCCAGGATTCCAACCGGCAAAACCCTGGGCTGCTGAAGCAGAGCGTGCGAACTTAACCACTCGGCCACGGGGCTGTCCCCATCACCATTTGTTTTTTAAGTCGTGGTGTATAACAGACCCCAAAATGCACAACACATATATGTACAGTGTAAAAAAATAATTACAAACATGTACACCATCACCCAGGTCAAGAGAGGAGGCATTAATACTCCCCGGTTTTCCCCACCCCATGTCACCCTCCCTGATGACAATCCTCTCCCTGTCCTTGAGAAGGACCCAATATCCTGACTTTTGTGATAATCATTTCCTTGTCTTTCTTTATAGCTTTACCACCTATTTATGTTTCCTAACAAATAGAGTTATTTATTTATTTATTCTTAGGCAATTTCAATTATATAATACAGTGTTATCAACTATAGTCACCATGTTATACATTAGAGCCTCAGATCTCACTCATAGCTGAAAGTCTGTACCCTTTTATCAACCTCTCCCTGTTTCCCCCAACCTCCAATCCTGGCAACCACTTTTCTACTCTGTTTTTATGAGTTTGACATTTTTTTTAGGATTCCACATATAAGTGATACCATGCAGTATTTGTCTTTCTCTGTCTGGCTTATTTCACTTAACATAATGCCCTCCAGGTTCATCCCTGTTGTTGCAAATAGCAGGATTTCCTTCTTTTTTAAGGCTGAATAATATTCCATTGTATATATACACACACCACATTTTCTTAATCCATTCATCTGTTGATGGACACTTAGGTTGTTTCTATACCTTGGCTATTGTGAATAATGCAGCAATGAACATGGGCGTGCAGTTATCTCTTTGAGATAATGATTTCATTTCCTTTGGCTATATACCTAGAAGGGGGATTGCTGGATCATATGGTAGTTCTATTTTTAATTTCTTAAGGAACCTCCATATTGTTTTCCATAGTGGCTGTACCCATTTACATTCCTACCAACTGTGTACAAGGGTTCCCCTTTCTCCACATCCTCTCCAACACTTATCTCTTATCTTTTTGATAACAGCACAAATAGAGTGTTAGATCTTTGTCTGCATGGCTTCATACTGTATATTTTCTTTTGGATTTTCCTTTCCCCCCTCAACATTGTGATTCTTCCTTGTGTCTTACTGAAGTTCATTGGTTTTCGTGACTATCTGGGATTCCACTGATGAGCATACTATGATCTACTGATCCAGTCTACTGTTGATGGGCATTTGAGTTATTTCCAGTTTGGGGTTATCACAAACAGTGTTGCTATGAATCCTCTTTGAAGCATGCCTGGGTGCACTCATGCTCAATTTATAGGATATATACCTAGTAGTGGAATTGCTGGGTCAAAGGGTATGGCTATTTTCAACCGTAGTAGTTATTTTCAGTTACTTTCTAAAGAGGTGGTACCAATTCATATTCCCACCATCAGTGTGTAAGAGTTACTATAGCTTCATATCCGACCCTCCATAGTGACATGAAAACCGAATAAAAGAGATGAGTGGTTAGACGTTAATGGTACAAAAATATACAAATGAAAAATAAAGGCCTTACCCCCTAGTCTTTTCCCCTAAAGGTTAGCAATGTCAACAGTTTATTAAGTATCTTTCCATAAAAATTTGAAGAAATTATTTAAGCAATATATTTAAGTTTTATGACAATTTGTGGATAATATTTCTAGTCCAAAGAAATAGTATGCAAATTATTTATTTATTTATTTAATTATTTTTTTGAGGAAGATTAGCCCTGAGCTAACATCCGTGGCCAATCCTCCTCTTCCTGCTGAGGAAGACTGGCCCTGAGCCAACATTCGTGCCCATCCTCCTCCACTCCACATGTGGGATGCCTACCACAGCACGGCCTGCCAAGCGGTGCCACGTCCACACCCAGGATTCGAATTGGCAAACCCCGGGCCGCCAAAGCGGAACGTGCACACTTAACCGCTGGGCCACCGGCCGGCTCCCAGAGTATGCAAATTAAATCGAATGAATTAAATATCTGCTGCTGTTAAATATGTTGCTGTTGGTAAACCTCAATTGACGCAATCATCTGTAAAACATTTAGTGAGCGACTTTTATGTGTGAGGACTCTTCTCGAGCCTGGGATACAGCAATGAACAAAATAGCAAAAAAATTCCCCCCTCATGGAACATACTTCTAGTTGGGGGAAATAAGATAAATGGATCAGTCAAATATGTGTTAAATTGTATTAAGTGCTTAGGAGAAAAGTAAACCAGGGGGGAGAGGGAATATTAAGGAACTGCAACTTCAGGTAGGATGGCCAGGGAAGGCCTGTTTAGAAGGTGATATTGGCCAAAGACCGGAACAAGTGATGGGGTGAGCCATGTGGGTGCTGAGGAAAGAGTGGTCAGGGAATATTCAAGGACCATCAGAGAGGTCAGAGTGGTTGGAGCCAAGTGAGCAAGAAGAGAGCGGTGGATGAGGGCCGGTGCAGGGAGGTTCTTGAATGCCACAGGGAGAAGCGATGACATTTCAGACTTATTTTGAACATAGAGCTGGTAGGATTTGCCAGTGGGTTGGATGAGGGGTGTTAGAAAAATAGAGGCATCAAGGATGACTACTAGGTTGTTAGTTTGAGCAACTGGAAAAAAGGGAGTGTAACATGCTCAGATGGGAAGACTGAGAGAGGAGCAAGTTCTGAGAGAGTGTGAGATGCCTGTCACACGATGGGAGTGACGTGTGGCCCAGGCAAGAGGACAGATGAGTCTGGAGTTTAGGGAGAGGTTTGGGCTGGAGATATGCAGTAGTCGTTGAATAGATTGGATTGACTTCAAGAGTCTAAGCACTGCTCTGGGCTTCTCCCAAGTTTGAGAGGAAGGAGGTGAGGTGGAACCAGCAGAGCAGGCTGGGCAGAATGGCCAGAAAAGTGGGCATGTGTGCTGTCTCGGAAGGCAAGGAATAAGTGTTTCAAGAAGAGAGGGATCACGTGTGCTCGGTGCTGTCGAGAAGTAAGATGACTTCTGACAACGGATTATTGGATTTAGCAACTTACAAGGAATTAGTGACCTCGATAAATTGAGCAGTAGAGACAACCATCAGAATGGAATGGGTTCAAAAGAGAATGGAAAGGGGGAAGAGGAGAGAGGGTGTATGCATAAACATCTCTTTTGAGAAGTTTTGCTGAAAGAGAGGGATAGAAATGGTCCAGTAGCTTGAGAAAGTAGAAAAAAATCTAAAATGGGAAGGTGAGAGACTACGTAAGGTGAGAGGTCAGTGTAAACCCTCCAGCACTATAGCAAAAATAACTCATGATGCTTTTGCTAAGAGATGGGGCTTCCAGCTGCTATCCCTGAGAACAGGGCACCATCATAAACAACTGGCAATTAACAAGTGGCTAATCCGGGAGCACCACTGTCTCTCTATAGCACAGGGCACAATAACATACAGGCTGAGCTGTCATTTTCCCTGGCTCCCTCTGCCCATGAGGAGCTGTCACATGGAGAGTGTCCACAGATGCTGTCTTGGGCCAAAGGGTAGCCAAATCCTTTCGCGAAAGTACAGATGTTGCTCCAGATCACTTATTTGCTGCCCTCTGGGAAGGACCAGGCTTTTTAATCCTGAACCACTCAGCCCCATCCCTCAGTCATGCTGGAACTTCCTCCAGCACGTGGCAGGAGCCAGGCTTTTTGTGTCCTGGATTTGTCTCCCAATCAGATTTTGAGCTTTTTGAAGACGGGAAGGTGACCAACTCTCAGGGTGATGTGCCCACTATACAAATGGGGTGGGGGGCTCAGTAAATCCTTCTTCCATTGCACTGACTGTCTGGCAAGGGCTGTTGAGAGAAACAGGATGTTTGAGTAGGGAAAGTGAGAACAAAGAGGAAGAAAGGCCCTAATTTACTCATGTGCTAGGCTCCTTACCTTCATTACCTCATTTAATCTCCCTAAAGGTCAGGAGGGTGAGTATTATTACCCCCATTTAACAGACAAGGAAACTGCCTTGCCTAAGGCTCCAAAGCTGGCTATTGCTCCTGGGTCCCACCATAAGAAACCCATCTGTTTCGGAACCTATATTGGGAAGTGGCCGTGGTGAAATAGTCTTGGTGACCCTTGATGTTTGCATCGATTTAATTCACGCAAGAAAACGAAATTTTTAGTGTAGTAATCTTGAAACCATGGAGAGTCGTGATCTGGGCTGCCCGCTCTATTCCAGGGACTTACAGACACGTGGTGGGCTGCCTCCATGGTCCAGCAATGCAGGACTGACAGGCTGAGGCACCGTTCCTTCACGGCTATTTAGTTTAGTATAACGGGGTTTTCAAATTGCGCTGGGGAGCTTGAGTCCCGTCGGTTGCATTTGATTTTTAAAAATATGATTACTAAAGCAATTTATGTTCATTTAAAAAAATCTGGAAAAAGTCAAATCTCCCTATGACTGAAAAGTCGCATGGAGTAAAAAGCGCTCTGTAATTCCGGCACACTGAGGAGGTCATCTTTCCCCTCCTCGTGTTTTTTGGGTAGATTCTGTGACCCTGACTCGGCCTGGACGCCAGAGCGGGGCAGGCGGCGTGCGACGGCACAGATCAGCATCCTTAGGGCTCCTCACTGCGTCACGTGCACCCCCAGGAGACCTCTGCAATAACCCCGAGGCGGTTTGCTGCGGGCAGTGTAGACAGACCCCGTCCCTCGCTTCTCTCCAGCCCAACTCGGCAGCTGTGCGCTGCTGCCGCCTGACCGCCCGGCTCCCCGCTTCGCGCGCCCACGTGCCCCAGCGAGAACGACACAGCAGCTCGGCCATGAATGAACGCTCGTTTACGGGAAACCGCCCCCGCTTTCCCCTCGCGGCTGATTTTAGAAGCCGAGACCCGGGCGGCGACTCCCGCAGGCCCCTCTGCCGCACACCCGCCACAGCGCATCGTCGGCGCGCCGGGCGATGCAAGCTGCTGGGGGCGGGCGGCGGGAACGCCCCACACGAACATCCGCCGCGCCCAGTGACCCACGCGGCCGCCCACCCCGGCGCCGCCCAACCGCCACCGAACCTTCTGGAAGCGACCCCCCGGCCGCCGCCAGAAACAGTCGTCGCGAGAGCAGGCCGCGGCCGGGGGGCGGGGCGGGGCGGGGCGCGAGGGGAGGAGCCCGCGCAGGAGGCCGCGTTCGATTCGCCGCCGGCGCCCGGGCCCCGCCTCGCCGGCGCCATGGCTCCGCCTCCGCCCTCCCCCTCCATGGCGCCGCCCGGGCCCATTCATTCCGCGCCCGGCCTGCCGGACACCTGCGCCCTCCTTCAGCCGCCTGCCGCCGCCGCAGCCGCCAGCATGTCGGGCCCCGCCGCCGAGACCCCGTCCGCCATCCAGATCTGCCGGTAAGAGGGGCGCGCGGCGCGGCCAGGATGCTGAGTCGCCGCCCGGGCCTTCCCCCCGCCCCTGCTCGTCCCCGCCCGGCCCAGGCCGGTCACCTCGGGCTTGCAGCCTCCTGGGCACGGCCGGATGCGCCTCGGATGTCGCAGAGCCGGCTGCCTCTCCGCGCGCCTCCTCCCGGCCTCCGGCGCATCCCGGGGGCGGCGCCGCGGTCGCGCAGGCCGTTTGCGCAAGGAATCGGCGCCGCGCCCTTCTCGGGCGGGGGTCGGAGCGCGGCCCCCCGCGTCTTGCTCAGTTCCGCCCTGCCCGGTGCCCGAGCGCGCTGGAGCCCCAGCCCCCTTTCTTCTGAGCCCCCAATTCGTTATTTAAGCGGTGGTGCAAAGTCCGCTGGATCCCCTGAGAGGTGGGGCGCAGGTAACCAGCTCGCTGGGCGGCGGCCGGAGCCCCGCAAGCCCATCCGTGGATGCCCGAGTGGGCGAGGGCTGCAGATGTCCAGTCTTTTCAGTGCACTGCCTCGGTTTCTGCGGGGAGCCGAGTGTTAAAGGGAAGAACAGAAAATACTCTTCCCTTCTAACAGTTTACTGCTAAGAGGGAATGGTCCCTTGAACCCAGAAGCATCTTACACAATGGGGGCAAGGGGTTGTTCTCAGCGAACTACCCCCGCTTCCCTCCACGGGCGCTGGGGTAGATAGAGGCCCCCAGAGGAAGCAGGAGATCGTGAGCTGGCTCGTTTCCCACCGGAGAGGGGAGGGCAGCCTCAAGGTTACTCTCTGTTTCCTTGGGCAGAACCGGAAGCAGGCACGCTGGTGTTTGAACATGAGCCAAGTACAGACGAGAAGTCTGGGAAGGCCGTACGGGCACTGGGGCCTGCAACAGGGCCTGTCCTGCGTGATGCACCACTAAGAGTAAGAGCTGACTTTTGTTTGGGGGCGGGTTCCACAAATTTGGAGGTTGGGCATCACACTGACCTTGGATCCAAGCCAGTTTAGTTTCCTGTGGATGTTGACATTTCCATGCAAAGGGTGGGCATTCAAGTGCTGGATCAATGGGGTGCCCTGACCCCACCCCGGTTTCTGAACTAGTCAAAGTCCTTTCCTGAGCTCAAGGTCAGTGTTGACTTTTCTTGGGAGAGGAAATCTTTGGGGGCGCCTTATTCCATTTGCTTTATTATTTGCTGTGTGGCTGTCTAGGCCCCACCCACTTCAAGATCCTGGGGCAAAAATAATAGAAGGAATTGATATTTGGAGACAGATGGGCCTGGAGTCAGGTCCTTGGTTCAGGCTCTGCCTGCTGTTGGCTGGGTGACCTTGGGGTCCATCGTTTGCAAAGGGCTGGTACATCTCTCATCTCTCTTGGTTTGCCCCAGTAGGGAGGACGAAAGGGATCTCCACCACTCACACTGGTAGAGGAGGAAATTGAGGTTCCAGGAGACCCAGTGCCTCTGCAAGATCATCCAGCCACAAGACCTGGGGGGACAGCCCTTGCCAGGTCTTCTGTCTCCAGGCCTGTGTTCTCTCCACTGCACTCACCTGCCAAAAGAAGATACTGATTTCAGTCTAGTCGTGGAAGGCTGGGCTTTTATTTGCTTCATCAGGGTGGTGAATAACCAGTTTATACATATTATCTTTTTTAAAACCAGCCTCTAACAGTTAATAGATTTTTGGATAACTTTAGATGTGTGCATGTGTGCACAAACCTATATGTATGTGCTTTTCGTTACCTGCCCTGCTTACTGGGCTGCTTCTTGCATATTCACAGTTGCATGTAGTCTCTGAGCAGCCGCCTTGGCCGTGGGACACTTGGGCAGGATGCCTGGCTGAGGTTAGCCTCAGGTGCCCAGCATGACTGCCAGGGGTGGGTGTGATGAGGGCCATGGTCACAAGGACTTGGCCCAGAGAAACCCCAGGACGCTGGACAGTGGACACACCAGGGTGGGGAGCCCTTAAGGACATCTGAGCCCACACCCTGTGTTGAAAGAGGAGCTTCCTGGCCTAGGACAGCTAATCCCATGAATTTAACCAGTTTCACTGGACGCCTCCAAGGAGCAAAGCGCCATGAGGGAGGGACACCAACCCAGAAAATTAGGTCCCCGACTTAGCGGGTTCCCAGTCCAGCAGGGAGAGGATCCCCAAATGCCCACCAGCCTAGACAATTAAGAGTGGTCACATGCTCTTGACTGGGAAGGATGTGTTGAAGGGATAGGGGCTGTAAAGGCTGGAGAGGGCAGTGGTTAGAGCTGATTCTGCAGTCCCAGGCCTGGGTGTGAATTCAGCTGCTGCCTATCGTTAGCTGCCTGACCTTTCTGTGCCCCCATTTTCTTAAGGGTTATTCTGACTGTGAAAGAAAAGAAAGCACATCTAGTGCCTGGCAGAATGGCTGGCACATTGTAAGTAAACAGAAACTCTTGTCTGAAAAGTGGGACACGGTCTCAGGAGGCAGACAGCCTGGGTTCAAATCCCAGCTCTGCCTCTCGCAGGCAGGTGTGCGGCTTTTGGCACGGTCCTTTGCCTCACTGGGCCTCAGTTCTCTGGTCTGTGAGTCAGAGATGATAATATTGCTTGTCTCAGGGTTGCTGTGAGGATGAAAACCTTTGACAGTGCCAGGCACTGATAAACGGGAGCTGGCCAAGGGACCCGTTTACCCTGGGAGCTTGAACTTCGGGCAGCCCGGGCCAGTGTGGGCCGCTCTCCCCTCCTTTTGAGCCAGCCCTACAGGTGCAGGTTCTGGGACAGCATTAAAGTCTCAGAAGGGCATTTTTTCCTTTGGTTTATTTTGAGTAATGTTAATTAGTGTTTTGTAGTAAATTACTTTTTTCCTCGTTGAACTCAGAGTTTTAGAATGTCAGACCTGGAAGGACCCTTAGGGGCTCCTAGAGGTTAAAGACTTGGCCAGGGGCTGGCCCGGTGGCGCAGCAGTTAAGTTCCCACGTTCCACTTCTAGGCGGCCTGGGGTTTGCGGGTTCGGATCCCAGGTGCGGACATGGCACCTCTTGGCAAGCCATGCTGTGGTAGGCGTCCCACATGTAAAGTAGAGGAAGATGGGCACGGATGTGAGCTCAGGGCCAGTCTTCCTCAGCAAAAAGAGGAGGATTGGCAGCAGATGTTAGCTCAGAGCTAATCTTCCTAAAAAAAAACAAAACAGACTTGACCAAGGTCGGCCTTGGATCTTGACTGACGGAGAGAGCCAAAGATGACTGGTGGCCTATTCTCTGCCAGGTGTCTCCATTGTTGGGGTTTTTTCACTGCTCACCCAAGCTTGGGCTTATATTTGGTTGTAAGGCTTAATCGTGGTATCAGCGTGGGCCCCTAGTCAGCTGCCTGACTGTCCAAGTAAAGTTGAAAGACATGTTGTGTGACAGGTTGTTGGAGAGTATGATATTGTGGAACAGTGCCGTCCACTAGGACTTTCCTCAGTGATGGAAATGCTCCATGTCCAACATGGTGGCCACTAATGACAAGTGGCCATTGAGTGCTTGAAATGTGGCCAGATCCGGAGGAACTGAATTTTTAATTGCATTCATTTTAATTTATTTAAATGTAAATGTAGACAGCTCCTGTGGCTGGTGGCTGCCTTATGGGACAGTGTGGTATATGGAGGAATTTAACAAACCGGTGTTCATGGTAGGCCTCTGGGGGAAGGGTTTCCTGAGGGAAGCTCAGAAGCTCTCTGGGGACTGCAGTCAGCTCTTAAACAACTAAGCTTGTGGAGGTGGACCTTGGTGTGGACATTGCCCAGGGCAGATAACCTTGGAATCCTTTATTTGTAGGTAGGTGTGTGAGGTCTACAAGGTTTTCTTCCTTCCGTGCTGTTAGATGCAAATCTACTGGGAAGTATCTGGAGGTTGGTGATTGCTTTGCTCACTGCTGTACGGTGAGTGCCTAGAAAAGTGCCTGGCGTCTAGTAGATATGCCAACAAATATTAGTGGAATGGACCTGAATTTTAGTATGTTATAGGGTTGGAATTTTTTCCCCTTGTGGCTCTGTCTTTGGGTTTATAGTGTAATTAATAGAAACAGAATCTGACTTACAGAAATCACTCTCAGAGCTAGTGTTCTGGAACAGTCCATAAAACAACACACAGCGCTGGCTCCATTCCTGCTGGGATGTGGGGGCCCTGGGTGAAGATGCAGTCTTTGCAGCCCAGAGAGCCTGTGGTAGGGAAGGCTATGCTCGCTTACTGTCCAGCCTGCCCTCTAAGTGAGCCAGGCAGCCTGGCATCGCCCTTGACTTGGCACCACAACTGACCAGCTCCCTGGTTTCTGTCGGGCCAGAAGTTCCTTTCTCCTGTGGGGCGTAGCTTCTCCAGCTGGGGCCTGGGTGGGGTGACCACACTGTGTGCCTCCACCTCCACTTTCCTCCACTCTCAGAGGTGTCCTGGGGGGGGCCAAATTATGGGGTCAACTCACCGGTGGACTACCTACGTCTGAATAACTGAGGAAGCTTGTTACAAATTGCAGATTTCCTACGTGCAAATTATACTTTAGTAGAAAATCTACAAAATGCAGATTTTAAAACATTTATGAGATACTTGGGGAAACTTGAATAGTCACTTGATAGTTAATAGTGTTAAGGAATTTCTGGGTTTTTTTTTTTAAGGTGAGATAACTGTATTATCATTATGCTTTTTTAAAATCAACTTTATTGAGACATAATGTGCATACAATAAAATGTGCCTATTTTATTTATCTATATAAATTATTTTATTGAAGTCTGTTGGTTTATAATATTGTGTAATTTCAAGTGTACATTATTATATATCAGTTTCTGTATAGACTGCATCGTGCTCACCACCAATAGTCTAATTTTTATCTGTCACCATACACATGTGGCCCTTATCTCTTTCACCCACCTCCCACCTACTTCCCCTCTGGTAACCACTAATCTGTTCTCTTTATCCATGTGTTTATCTTCCACATAAGTGAAATCATACGATGTTTGTCTTTCTCTGTCTGGCTTATTTCACTTAATATCCTCAAGGGCCATCCATGTTGTGGCGAATGGAATGATTTTTTTCTTTTTTTATGGCTGAGTAATATTCCATTGTGTGTGTGTGTGTGCATATATGTTATTCCATTGTATATGTATATACCACGTCTTTTTTATCCGTTCATCCGTTGATGGACACTTGGGTTACTTCCACGTCTTGGCTATTGTGAGTAATGCTGCAGTGAACATAGGGGTGCATAAATCTCTTTGAATTGTTGATTTCATGTTCTTTGGATAAATAGCCAGTAGTAGGATAGCTGGATTGTATGGTCTTTCAATTTTTAATTTTTTGAGAAATCTCCATACTGTTTTCCATAGTGGCTGCACCAGTTTGCATTCCCACAATGTGTGTGAGGGTTCCTTTTTCTCCACAACCTCTCTGACATTTGTTATTTTTTGTCTTGGTGATTATAGCCATTTTAACAAGTGTAAGGTGGTATCTTAGTGTGGTTTTGATTTGCCTTTCCCTGATGATTAGTGATGTTGAATATCTTTTCATGTGCCTATTGGCCATCTCTATATCTTCTTTGGAGAAATGTCTGTTCACATCCTGTGCCCATTTTTTTATTGAGTTGCTTGTTTTTTTTTGTTGAGTTGTATGAGTTCTTTATATATTTTGGAAATTAACCCCTTGTCAGATATATGATTTGCAAATATTTTCTTCCAGTTGGTGGGTTGCCTTTTCGTTTTATTCGTGGTTTCCTTTCCCTTGCAGAAGCTTTTGAGTCTGATGTAGTCACATTTATTTACTTTTTCTTTTGTTTCCCTTGCCTGAGTAGACATGGTATTCGAAAAGATGCTGCTAAAACCAATGTCAAAGAGTGTACTGCCTATATTTTCGTCTAGGAGTTTTATGGTTTCAGGTCTTACCTTCTAGTCTTTGATCCATTTTCAGTCAATTTTTGTGTACAGTGTAAGATAATGGTCTACACCTGTTCTTTTGCATGTGGCTGTCCAGTTTTCCCAACACCATTTATTGAAGAGACTTTTCTTCTCCATTGTATGTTCTTGGCTCCTTTGTCGAAGAATAGCTGTCCATGGATGTGTGGTTTTATTTCTGGGCTTTCAATTCTGTTCCATTGATCTGTGTCTCTGTTTTTGTGCCGGTACCATGCTGTTTTGATTACTGTAGCTTTGTAGTGAAGTCAGGAATTGTGATATCTCCAGCTTTGTTCTTTTCTCTCAGAATTGCTTTGGCTATTTGGGGTCTTTTGTTGTTTCATGTAAATTTTAAGATTATTTGTTCTATTTCTGTGAAGAATGTCATTGGGATTCTGATTGGGAGTGCATTGAATCTGTAGATTGCTTTAGGTAATATGGACATTTTAACTATGTTTATTCCTCCAATCCATGAGCATGGAATATCTTTTTTTTTTTAATGAGGAGATATAGCTTTTTTTTTTTTTTTTCCTGAGGAAGATTCGTCCTTAACTAACATCTGTTAGTAATCTTACTCTTTTTGTATGTGAGCCACCGCCACAGCATGGCCACTGACAGACCAGTGGTGTAGGTCTGTGCCTGAAACCGAACCAGGCTGCTGAAGCAGAGTGCACTGAACTTAACCGCTAGGCTACCAGGCTGAGCGTGGAATATGTTTCCATTTCTCCCTGTCTTCTTCAGTTTCTTTCAATAATGTCTTATAGTTTTCAGTGTATAGGTCTTTCACCTCCTTGGTTAAGTTTATTCCTAGATATTTTGTTCTTTTTGTTGCGATTGCAAATGGGATTGTATTCTTGACTTCTCTATCTGCTAGTTCATAGAAATACAACTGATTTTTGTAAGTTGATTTTGTATCCTGCAACTTTGCTGTAGTTGTTGATTACTTCTAATAGTTTTGTGGTGGATTCTTTAGAGTTTTCTATATAGAGAATCATGTCGCAAACAGCGAGAGTTTTACTTCTTCCTTTCCAATTTGGATACCTTTTATTTCTTTTTCTTGCATGTTTGCTCTGGCCAAAACCTCTAGTACTATGTTGAATAGGAGTGGTGAGAGTGGACACCCTTGTCTTGTTCCTGTTCTCAGAGGGCTGGCTTTCAGTTTTTCACCGTTAAGTATGATGTTGGCTGTGGGTTTGTCATATATGGCCTTTATTATGTTGAGGTACTTTCCTTCTATACCCATTTTATGGAGAGTTTGTATCATAAATGGATGTTGGATCTTGTCACATGTTTTCTCTGCATCTGTTGAGATGATTGTGTGATTTTCATTCCTCATTTTGTTAATGTGTTGTATCACACTGATTGATTTGTGGATGTTGAACCATCTCTGTGCCCCTGTACCCACTTGATCATGGTGTATGATCCTTTTAATGTCACTGTAATTAGAAAGAAATTACATTGTAATTTCTCCTCTTTCATTTTTAATTATATTTATTTGAGCCTTCTCTCTTTTTTCCTTAGTGAGTCTGGCTAAGAGTTTGTCAATTTTGTTTAGCTTCTCAAAGAACCAGCTCTTAGTTTCATTGATCCTGTCTATTGTTTTTTTAGTCTCTATTTAATTTATTTCTGGTCTAATTTTTATTATTTCCCTCCTTCTGCTGACTTCGGGCTTTGTTCTTCTTTTTCTGGTCCTGTTAGGTGTAGTTTAAGATTACCTATTTGAGATTTTTCTTGTTTGTTGAGGTAGCTCTGTATTGCTGTAAATTTTCTTCTTAGTGCTGCTTTTGCTGCATGCCATAAGAGTTGGTATGTTGTGTGTTCATTTTTATTTGTCTCCAGATATTTTTTAATTTCTCCTTTGATTTCTTCATTGATCCAATGATTGTTCAGTAGTATGTTGTTTAGTCTCCATATATATGTGACTTTCTCAATCTTTTTCTTGTAGTTAATTTCTAGTTTCATAGCATTGTGGTCAGAAAAGATGTTTGACATGATTTCAGTCTTCTTTTTTTTCTTAGATTGGCACCTGAGCTAACATCTGTTGCCAGTCGTTTCTTTTTCTTCTTCTTCCCAGCCCCCCCATTACATAGGTGTATATTCTAGTTGTGGATCCTTCTGATTGTGCTATGTGGGACGCTGCCTCAGCATGGCTTGATGAGTGGTGCCATGTCTGTGCCCAGGATCCGAACTGGTGAAAGCCTGGGCCACCAAAGCAGAGTGCATGAACTTAACCACTCAGCCATGGGGCCGGCCCCCGTTTCAATCTTCTTGAATTTATTGTGGCTTGCCTTGTTTCCCAACATTTGGTCTATCTTTGAGAATGTTCCATGTACACTTGAGAAGAATGTGTATTCTGCTATTTTTGGATAGAATATTCTATATATATCTATTAAGTCCATCTGGTCTAGTATTTCATTTAAGGCCACAGTTTCCTTGTTGACTCTCTGTCTGGATGATCTATCCATTGATGTAAGTGGGGTGTTGAGGTCCCCTACTATTGTTGTATTGCTGTCAATTTCTCCCTTTAGGTCTGTTAATAGTTGCTTTATATACTTCTGTGCTCCTCTGTAAGGTGAATATATGTATATTCATAAGTGTTATATCCTCTTGGTAGAATGTCCCTTTTATCATTATATGCTGCCCCTCTTTGTCTCTCATTGTCTTTTTTATCTTGAAGTCTGCTTTGTCTGATATAAATATGGCAACACCTGCTTTCTTTTGCTTGCCATTTGCTTGGAGTATCACCTTCCATCCCTTCACTCTGAGCCTATGTTTGTCTTTAGAGCTGAAATGTGTTTCCTGTAGGCAGCATATTCTTGGGTCTTGTTTTTTAATCCATCCAGCCACTCTGTGTCTTTTGATTGGAGAGTTCAATCCATTTATTTTTAGAGTGATTATTGATATATGAGGGCTTAATGCTGCTATTTTATCTCTTGTTTTCTGGTTGTTTTATATTTCCGTTGTTGCTTCTCCCTTGTGTTTCTGACTGCCATTTCAGTTTAGTGGTTTTCTGTGATGGTTTTCTCAGTTTTCTCTTTATTTATGATTTGTGACTCTGTTCTGAGTTTTTGTTTAGTGGTTACTGTGAGGTTTGTATGCAAGATCTCACAGATGAGATAGTCCATTTTCTGATAGCCTCTTATCTCCAGTAGCCTAAGCAGGTTCTATCCTTTTCCTCTTCCCCTTCTGATTTATTGTTGCCATAAATTGTTCTTTTCTGTGTTTTGAGTTTATGACTAAACTGAAGTGTATATAGTTTTTTTGATACTTTCCTTCCCTTTACCTTTTATATTATAATTGTTTACTAACCTATTCTGATGTAGAGCTGAAATCTTCTGATCCTGTCTATTTATCTCCTTGCTCAAGGTTTTGTAAACCTTTGCTTTTTAGTTTCAGATGGGAGGGCTCCTTTCAATGTTTCTTGTAATGTTGTGGCCTAGTGGTGATGAACTCCCTCAGCTTTTGTTTATCTTGGAAACCTTTTATTACTCAATCATATCCGAAGTATAGCTTTGCTGGACAGAGTATTCTTGGCTGAAAGTTTTTGTCTTTCAGTATTTTGAATATATCATTCCGTTCTCTCCTAGCGTGTAGGATTTCTGCTGAGAAATCCACTGAAAGCCTGATAGGGGTTCCTTTTTAGGTTATTTTCATCTGCCTTGCTACCCTTAATATTCGTCCTTTGTCCTTGATTTTTCCCAGTTTTAATATTGTATGCCTTGGAGGAGGTCTTTTTGCATCGATGTAATTAGAAGTTCTATTGGTTTCATGTACTTGTAAGTCCAGTTTCCCCCCAAGTTTGGGAAGTTCTCAGCTATAATTTCTTTGAACAAGCTCTCTACTTCTTTCTTCCTCTCTTTTCCCTCTGGAATACCTATAATCCTTATGTTGCTATTCCTAATTGAATTGGATATTTCTTGAGGAATTTCTTAATTTTTAAAAATCTTAATTCTTTCTCTTCCTCCACCTGAAGCATTTCTATGTTTCTATACTCTAAATCACTAATTCTGTTCTCCATAAATCAGCTCTATTTTTTATGGTTTCTAGATTTTTTTTTTTTTTCCTCAGGAAGATTTGCCCTGAGCTAACATCTGCTGCCAATCTTCCTCTTTTTGTATGTGAGCCATGCCACAGTGTGGCCACTGACAGACAAGTGGTATAGGTCCGCGCCTGGGAACCAAACACAGGCCACTAAAGCAGAGTGTGCAAACTTAACCACTAGGCCACTGGGGCTGGCCCTTCTAGATTATTTTTGATCTCATTAATTGTATTCTTCATATCCAGAATTTCTGTTTGGTTTTTTTTAGAGCTTCAATCTCTTTGGTGAAATATTCCTTCTGCTCATTAGTTTTATTTCTGAGCTCATTTAACTGTCTTTCTGAGTTTTCTTGTAACTCGTTGAATTTCTTTGTGACAAGTGTTTTGAATTCTCTGTTGTTTAGATTGTAAATTTCTGTGAGTTCAGGATTGGTTTCTGGAGACTTGTCATTTTCCTCCTGCTCTGAATTGTTACTGTCGTTCTTCATGGTGTTTGATGAACTGACCCTTTGCCAGCACGTTTATAGTAGGATCAGGTTTCGGTTCCACCTGCTACTGCTGGGGTGGGGGCAGGAGCTGTGTTTCTGATCCTGCCCTGTCTGCTGAAAGTTGTGCAGGTCGGCTGCTCTGCGTTTGCACGCTGGCCGCAGCTGCTTGGTGGATCACGTGTGCACACGCAGGTGTGGCCTCTGTGCTCTGCCAGCCAGTTGCTCCCCTGCAAGTGGGACTGCTGCGCTCAGCAAGGGACTGGCTCAGCTGCTGTGCTAGGTGGGAGGGGAGGGGTGCTTTCTTTCACACATGGGCCAGCTCTTCCCTGGTGGGCAGTTTGGCTGAGCTGTTGTGCTTGGTGGGCAGGGCTCCTTTGCTGGGGCTGAGCTGCCACCACTCAGCAGGGAGCACTCCTATGGGCGGGGCCACTGTGCCACAGCAGACCCCTCCTGCAGGCCGGGCCACCACTCCAGAAGTGCTTGTGTGCAGGCTGCCCCTGCCTCCTCTTACAGTTGCTCCAGCCACTGTGTGAGGACCCGCGGCCTGCATCGCTGCTGCCGGGGAGGGGTCGGGGTGCGCTCATCGAGTTCCACTGCTTCCCAGGGGCCCAGTCCACCCTCCTTCAGATGCATGGCTGCGTGGATCTCTGAGGCACCCTATTGTGCTGTGTAGGGGACCCTCTGCTGGTTAATGCATGTCCATTTAGTTGTAACTTAGAAGGAAGACAAAGGGAACAACTCACTCGGCCGTGATGCTGATGTCACTGCAGAAAAATGAAATGTGCCTATTTTATTTTATTATTAACTTTTTTAGGAAATGTTTCAGCACTGTTTACAAATTTATTTTTCCTTAATACTATTTTATTCTAGGAGCATCTCAAAAGATGTTCTTCTGTTGGCCTAACTTTTAAAATATTTGCTCTTTTACACAATTTCCTTTTCTTTTTTAAGTTTCAGATATGGAAAGGGACTAGGTTTCTCATAACTACTTTTTCAGGGAAGGGCCATATCCTTCTCTTATGTCTGGCATGAAATGTGCCTATTTTAAATGTACAGTTCACTGAGCTTTGACAGATGTATATGTCTGTGTAATGACCACCACGATTGTGACATAGAACATTTCCATCACCCCAAAAAGTTTCCTCCTTTCCCTTTGCAGTCAGTTCTCTTGTGTCCCAGGCCTCTGGCAAACAGGTCTGCTTTCCAGCACTATAGTTTTGCCTTTTCTAGGATTTCGTATGGGTAGAATCATATCCAATCATATCACAATGCTTGTGAGTTTCACTCGTGTGTGTATCGGTACTTCCTTCCTCTCTCTTGCCTGGTGGTATGCCATTACAGGCATAGTTTATCTCTTCACCAGCCGATGAACATTTGGGTTCTTTCTAGCTTTTGGTGGTTATAGATACAGTTCACAAATGCAGATTTCAAAACATTTAGGCTACAATAAGGAAACTTGAATGCTCACTTGACATTTAATTATATTAGGGAATTCCTATTATATTTTAGGTGGGATAATGATTTTGTGGTTCTCTTTTTAAAAGGAGCCTTTATCTTTTAGAGAGCGTGCTGAGATATTTACGGATGCCGAGCTGTGATGTGTGAGACTGGTCTGGAGTCAGAGAGTGGGTGGGAGCAGAGAGGAACCAGTCAATCACCCGGAGATGTTTGTTGGAGACTTGGGGATTCATTTCCTTCTTCTCTCTACTCTAGTAAGCTTTTGATGTTTTCTGCAATAAAGAATACAAAGAAAAACAGGCTCCTGAATCCCCACTCCAAACCTGCTGCCTGTGCGTCTTGCAGGGCAGGGGCCCAGGGATCTGCATCTTCCTTAGCTCTCCACTGGAGCTTTAGAGCCACTGTCTGAAGTCGGGACGGGAAGCTTCTGCCATGAGCATGTGTCTTTTTTCCTCAGCACCCTGCTGTCCCAGGACCTATGTGCTGGTTGGCAGCCTCCAAGCCCTCCTGATGCCTGCTGTGCAGAGGCCCTTCCAGCCTAATTAGAGCTGCCCTGACCTGGTGTTCCAGTGTTGTCAGTAACCACCATTGCAGTTGGACTGGCTCTTGTAGTTCTTACTATGATTGCAAGATCCCCTTTAGCAATAGCCGTTAGGACACTTTGGGAAAAATAAAGATTTATGTCTTACAGGACCTGGAAATTACACAGCACACCTGGGGCCACACAGTGCTGTCATGGGGAGAGAGAGAGAGAGTGTGTGCATGTGTGTGTGTGGGTGGGCCTGGGGTTCTGCTTTTATTGGGGTCAAGGGTGGGGGCCTAGGGTTTCATGGGCTCACTCTTTTTTGGTGAAATTTTTTAAAACATAAGAGTGGAAATTTAGAGAGAAGAAAACAAGTGGTCGCAATAGGCGGTTATTGAAATCAACCAAGATCTCTAAAAGGAAGGAGCCTCACTTGGGGGAGGCGGACTGGCTCCTTGTCTAGTCCTGTGGCTGGCAATGTGTTTATTTGAGATCGCCGTCTTTGAAGTAGATGCCTGACAATCAAAGCTTAAGCTATGTATTTGCATTACAAAAAAGAAAAACAAAACAAAACAAATGTCAGGGTTTACACCACCTGATTGGTGGTAGGGGTTTATAGGTGTGGAGATGGGAATCTTGGTGAATGTTGCTCACAGCCCCACCCATTTTTTTCCCACTATCGGACAGGCTGTGGCCCTGTCCTTGACCTCCTGTCTCCTTTGCTTATGAGAGAGCCAGGCTGTATGACTTTAGGCCGAGTCATGCATTCCTTCCATTACTGGGCTAACAGAGAAGCATTCTCTGAGAGCTGTCAGCTTGACTGTGGATTGATGGGAGGAGCGGCAGTTCCACAGAGAGGCTGCTGGGAAAAGAGACCTGCTACTTCCGGTAGGGAGGGCTCTGGGGAGACAGACCAGGGGCGGCTAAGTCTTGGCTGGCAACTGGGTAAGCAGTCTGGCCCATCACTCACTACAGGATGAAGCTGCTTCCCTGGGCTCTCTGCCTTCGTGGGCTCAGCAGATCGGCAGCCGCTTGGAAGTATCTGGTGCCCAGGAGCTCCAAGGGGCCCAGGGAGAGATGCTGGGCTTCCATCTGGACTGTTGGAACCAAGTCTGATCTGCTGTCTGAACCGTATGTGACTGCAAGGTAGGATGACAGGGACACTTCTGTGCCCACAGCAATGCCTCCACCCTTGACATCAAGCTTGTCGGGAAAACTGAGCAGTCTGCCGCAGGGCCGTGGGCCACATGATTCAGGATTTATTGGAAATTCTTTGGAGTGGGCAGTAGGTACTGGGTATTCAGTGACCTGCATCTTTTGTTAGATTGTACCCACTTATGTATTCATCCTCAGTGGAGACCTGGCATGTTTTTCCACCAGAGGCTGGTTGAACCCTACCCAGCTTTGTTGGAGGAGGTGGGCTAAGGATTGGCAGGCCCTGGGCTCTGGGAAGCTGGCGTCATGAGGGTTTGAGGCAGGTGTGGAGGTCAAAGTACCTGTATGCTAGCAGCTGTGCTGGCACATTGCTCCCTGTGCACACGCTGCCAAGGGTTCTGGGACGCAGGTGTGTGCTCTCCCCTTGGGTTGGGGGTTGAACTGTGATTTTGTACCAGCAGGCGTCTGGGGGGCCAGGGGAGCTGTCCTCGTCGATCGGCTAATCCTCAGCAATGCAGTGTTGTTCTGCTTACAGTGACTTTTGTGTGTTTTCTTCTCAACTTTACAGAAACTTTGTTGAGTGGGCATATACAACCCCCGCTTTTGTACCAGCTTTATTGAGATATAATTCACATCCCATATGTTTCGTCCCTGAAGTGTATAATTCAGTGATTTTTAGTATATTCAGAGTCATACAACCATCACCACTATCAATTTTAGAACATTTCATGACCCCAAAAGAAACCCCATACCCTTTAGCCATTTCTCCCCATTCTTCCCCCACCCCTCACCAACCACTAATATATTTTCTTCCTCTATAGATTTTGCCTATTCTGGGCATTTCAAATAAGTGGAATCATGTGATGTGGGCTTTTGTGGCCTGGCTTCTTTCACTTAGCATAATGTTCTGTAGGGGAGGAAGACTATTCCTCTACCCTCTGGGTCCTTCTGGCTGGTCTAAGAATTAAATTGACATGAGACAGAACAATAGGAGAAAATCAAACAAAATTTAATAACGTGTACATGGGAGAAACCCAGGAAAACCGAGTAGTTCGCCAGAATGGCTGAAGTTGCCACCTTAAATACTATCTTCAGCTAAAGACAAAGGAGGATGTTGGGGGTAGTGGTTTGGGGCTTCAAAGAGGAGGAAGACAATTTACGTGGAGATGGAAAAGCAGATGTTTGTTAAGCAGGTGTTTGCTGCATAATCTATAGACAATGTGATCCAAGAAACACATTTTCCATTACGCTACAGTTATCTTATTGTATTAGTTCCTTCCTGGAGCAGGCCTTCTATCTTAAATTCTTTTTTTTGAATAGACTTCTTTAAAGATTTTTTTATTTTTTCCTTTTTCTCCCTAAAGCCCCCCGGTACATAGTTGTATATTCTTCGTTGTGGGTCCTTCTAGTTGTGGCATGTGGGATGCCGCCTCAGCGTGGCTTGATGAGCAGTGCCATGTCTGCACCCAGGATTCAAACCAACGAAACACTGGGCCACCTGCAGCCGAGTGCGTGAACTCAACCGCCCGGCCACGGGGCCAGCCCCTATCTTAAATTCTTTTAGGCGGTTAGAGGGAAGGTCAAAGGTTCTTTCACAGTCTTTTGTTCTTAAAAATAATCAAGGCAAAGAGACACGTTTTGGGGCGGCCAATTCTGATGCCTCACAGTTCTCAAGTTCATCCACGTTGTAGCATGTCTCAGTGTTTCTTTCATAGTACTCCACTGTACATATGTACCACATTTTGTTCATCCATTCATCAGTTGATGGACATTGCCATGTTTCTACCTTTTGGCTATTATGCATAATAGTAGTATACACATGCCTGTACAGGTTTTTGTGTGGACATATGTTTTTATTTCTCCTAGTGTGGAATAATAAGAAATGTATATTTGGGCTTTGTCTCCTACAACCCTTGGAATCCCAGAGTGATGAGTGTTTTCTCTATGCTAATGAAATGGCTGGTGGCTGGGGGCCCCTAGGCAGTTTCAGGTTGGGGGCTGGGCGCCAGAAAGACCAAGGCATTATTAGCGGGTTGGAACTTTCAGCTCCAGGGAGAGGGGCTGGAGGTTGAGTTAATCACCAATGACTTAATCAGTCTTGCTTCCTGCCTCTGTAGTGGAACCTCCATGAAAATCCTGAACAGTGGAGTTCAGAGAGCTTCTGAGTTGCTGAACACATGGAGGTGCTGGGAGGCCTGCGTGCCTGGAGAGGGTATGGAAACTCTGCATACCCTGACCCCCACCCCATACCTTCCCCTGGGCATCTCTTCCATTTGGCTGTTCCTGAGCTGTAGCCTTTATATTAAACGGGTAAACATAAGTAAAGTGTTTTCCTGAGTCCTGTGAGCTGCTCTGGCAAATTATCCAATCTGAGCAGGGCGTCACGGGGACCCCCGATTTATATCTGGTTGGTCAGAAGTATGAGTAGCCCGGGACTTGTGACTGGCGTCCAAAATAGTGTCAGTCTTTTGGGACTGAGCCCTTAAATGTAGGGTCTGTGCTAACTCTGGGCTGTTAGTATCATAACTGCATTGAATTGTAGGACACTCAGCTGGTGACAGAGAGCTAGAAAATTGGTTGGTATAAGGAAAAAACCCACACATTTTGTGTCAGGTGGTGTGTGTGAAAACAGCTCACTCAGGAATGGAATTTCTGGGTCATATGGTTATTCTGTGTTTAATCTTTTGAGGAATTGCCAGAATGTTTTCCCAAAGTGGCTGCACCGTTTTATATTCCCACCAGCAGTGTAAGAGGGTTCCACATCTTTGCCAACACTTGTTATTGTCTCTCTTTTTGTTTATAGCCATCCTGGTGGGTGTGAAGTAGGATCTTATTGTGGTTTTGATTTGAATTTCCCTGATGAGTAATGGTGTTGAGTTCCTTTTCATGTGCTTATTGGCCATTTGTACATCTTTGGAGAATTGTCTGTTCAGGTCCTTTGCCTGTTTTTCAATTGGGTTAGATGTATTTGTCTTTTTATTGCTGACTCGTAAGAGTTCCTTCTATATTCTAGAGAAGTCCCTTCTCAGATATATGATTTGCAGAGATTTTTCTCCCATTCACTGGGTTGTCTTTTCACTTTTGATGTTATCTCTTGAAGCACAAAAGTTTTTTAATTTTGATGTAGTCTGACTTTTAATAATACATATTTAATAATAAATACATGTATATATATTGGTTGTTTGTGCTTTTGTTGTCATATCTAAGAAACCACTGTCGAATCCAAGACCACAGAGCTTTATCCCTATATTTTCTTTGAAGAGTTTTACAGTTTCAGCACTTACATTTATGGTGTGAGGTCGGGATCGAGCTCCATTCTTTTGATGTGGACACACCCTTCTTTATAAAATGAGAGGCAGGTTCTGAGAGGCCGAATTACTTGTCAAGATCATAGGTTGATTGTTGGAGGGCTGAAACCACACACTTCCTGACCTTCACCCACACTTCTTCCTTGCAAAAGTCATTGCTCTCTGACCTTGAAGACAGAAACCAAAAGTCCGTGAGTGGCAGTAAAAATCCTGCCCTACGGGACATGGAGTGCTTCTCATATGTGTGGTTTCCTTGCAGGACTTGGCCACACCTCTTCAGGTCTGTGTGTGGTGTCTACATCTCTCTGTTTCCCACTCCCCCTCCCTGAATACCAACCCCTGCCCCATGGTGGCCTTGCTGCCCCCTCCCCCCCTTCTTCTGTGACCGCCCTGTCCTGTGGCAGGTGGCAGGCTCTTGCTGTCCAAGCCTCCTGTGGGTCAGGTCCCTGTTGGAGACCCTTCCAGGATCATGCCAGGAAGCGCAAACCCCCTGTGCCCTGAATTCCTCACCTTCAGGCCCTGGGGCCCAGAGGCTCAGGCGTGTGGCAGGCCAGGGGCCAGCAGGCGTGACTGTGGCCGTCTAAGGCATGTTTAAAACCTCCAGAGTTGGGAGGTTGCATGTAACCGTCATGCCCTTGAGTTTGCCCCAGCGCCCTGCGAGCACATTTGTTTGGGCATCAGAAATGTGAGGCAAATCAGAATTTTAATCTAGACTGGGAAGGTAGCTCTCAGACTGGGAGTTGAAGAATAGGACGAAAGACTTGCTTTTGCAAAGCTAATTTTCCCACGCTCTTGAGGTGTTGTGGAACATAGCATCCCAGCAGCTGGCAGGGCAGCAGCCCTGTGCCCTGGAGGCAGCGCCCACATTCCGAGACTTTGCCCTGGCTCCCATCTGCTGGACCCTTCATGCTCACTTGGTTAGCTTGCAGCCCTGGGGGCACCAGAATTACCTCTGTTTTACAGATGGGGAAACTGAGGGCAGGAGTGACTTGCACAAGCTCGGCACAGTGGGCACTGGAACCCAGGTCTGACGAGCTCTCTGTGCCTCATCACCTGCCCTGACCAGGGGCAAATGCTGCTAAAGGGAGGAGGTGGGCAATGGAGACAGCTCTCACCCACCAGCTGCCCCGAAAATGGCCTGCTGCTTACCTTTGGCTTATGAATGTGTGGGTTTAAGAGTCTAAGGTGAGATGTATCTCCCAAACTCGGCATAAGGCTGGGAGCTTGTCTGAGCCTTAGGTGCCGAGATGAAAGTGAGTGCCCTGATGCCAGGGCGTGGCTCTCGCTGGGCATGGGCCCGCAAGCCCTCCCCTGGGTCTGGGAGAAGACCCTACAGTACCTGCCCCATAGAACTTGCCTGGTGGGTCCTGGAAGGGCACCTGGCGTGTGTGCTTTGCTGTCACCCGAGGAATGGGGGCTGGAAAACGCATGGGGGTTGGATCTGGTCTCTCTGCCCTGACCTGGCCTGTCCTGGCACCGCTGCCACCAGCAGGGGCACACTGGAGACACATGCTGTCCCTCTCTAACCTATTAAAAGTCTCCAGGCTTTGAATTCCAGCCTCGTGAGCCAGCTAAAGATTCCATTACCTTTGGGCACTTAGTGGGTGGAACCTTTAGCCTTGTAACTGATCAGGATGAGTGACGGTGGATGTCCCTCATTTTCAATAAGTGCCACACTTCTTCATTTGTGTGTTTCTTCGCTGGTCTGGTGCTGTGTTCACTCAGGTGTGGCTTTGTGATATTGTGATTTATAAGTATAAATTTCTATGGGGCAGGAAATTGTGCAAATTTATAAAAAGTACAAATTTATAAGTATAAATCAACAATTTATAGGTCACAAATATTTATTTTATAAGAAATATATATTTGGTCTTCATCCATGTTTCTGGCACGGAGCTCCTAAAACCCTTGGAATTTCCTAAGTTTTGAGAGTGATAAAGGTGTCTTGATATTCATGACAAACCTTTTTCAGCCACACTTGAGTTTATGTTAATGAGGAGACTTTTGGAAACATCTAAAGATAGGGCCTGATGGCCAGGGGAACCAACCATCTGATGGAGGGGTGGAATGTTTGGTCCTAGCCCCCTGGGACCTCTCGGGAGGGGTGAGGGGCTAGAGGTTGAATTGATTGCCAGTGGCCAATGATTTAATCAGTCGTGCCTAGGTAATGAAACCTCCATAAAAACCCAAAAGGACCAGGCTCAGAGAGCCTCCAGGTTGGTGAGCACGTGGAGATGCGGCAGAGTGGTGAGCCTGGAGAGGGCATGGAAGCGCCCCTTCCCCAAGCCTTGCCCTTTGTCCTCTGTAGCTGCCTGTTGATTTATGTCCTTTAATGTCCTTTGTAATAAGTCAGTAATGTGGCAAGTAAACGGGTTTCCTGAGTTCTGTGAGCCACTCTAGCAAATTTATCCAACCTAGGGAGGAGGTCATTGGAACTTTATCTGTAGCCGGTTGGTCAGAAGCACAGGTGACAACCTGGACTTGTGATTGGCATCTGAAGTCAGGGACAGTCTTATAGGACTGAGCCCTTAACCTATGGGATCTGGTGCTATCTCGGGGTAAGTAGAGTCAGAATTGAGTTGAATCGTAGGACACCCAGCTTGGTGTGGGGACCCCCAACCCCTGCTATTGTAATTGGTGATCAGAATTTCAGGCTTGTATTTGGAATTCAGAACTTTAACAGCTAAATTGCCTTTTGGTGCCCTTTGTTGTCTCAGGAAACTAGATCCTGTTTGACTGATACTCTATGCTTCCTTTCATGACGGCTGGCCCCACCTTGTCATGTGCCTTATAAAAGCCAGGCTCTTACAGGGGGAGGCCACTCACAGGCCAGCCTGAAGTGGCCTAATTGACCCATGTTATCTGAAACAGATTAGTAGTGTTCTTATTTCAGCCATACCAAATGATAATTTTTTGACTTGATTTTACTTTTTTTTTCTTTCTTTTGAGGACCATTAGCCCTGAGCTAACATCTGCTGCTAATCCTCCTCTTTTGGCTGAGGAAGACTGGCCCTGAGCTAACATCTGGGCCCATCTTCCTCTACTTTATATGTGGGATGCATCCTACAGCATGGCTTGCCAAGTTGTGCATAGGTCTGCACCCGGGATCAGAAGTGGTGAACCCCTGGGCCACCAAAGTGGAACGTGCACACTTGACCGCTACGCCACCGGGCAGGCCCCTGATTTTACTTTTAATTGCTCCCACGTACCTACTAAGTTTTTCATTTATTTTTATATAATTAATAGAATATAGAATAGGATTAAAGAATACGTTTAGTTTTGTAGGAAATTGCCTAACTGTCTTCCTAAGTGGCCGCACCATTTTGCATTCCCACCAGCAATGAGTGACAGCTTCTGCTGCTCCCCGTCCTCTCCAGCACTGGGGTGTCAGTGTTCTGGGTTTTGGCCATTCTGCTAGGTGTGCAGTGGTATCTAGTTGTTCTAGTTTGCAGTTCCTTGGTGACATATGATGTGGAACATCTTCTCATCGGCTTGTTTGCCACGTGTCTGTCTTCTTTCCTGAGGAGTCTGTTCAGATCTTTTGCCCATTTTCATTTTGAGTTGTTTGTTAGTGTCGAATTTTAAGAGGTCTTTGTATATTTTGGATGTAAGTCCTCTATCAGATATGTGTTTTGTAAATATTTTCTCCCAGTCTGTGGCTTTCTCTTTATTCCCTTAACAGTGTCTCAGGTGGTTCCTTCAACTGGCCCTGCCCAGAAGCTCACTATTCCGGCCTTTTCCTAGGTCTGGGGAGCTGGGGAGACAATGTAAGTGTGACAGCTCTGAGGAACCCTCAGCTCTGCGTTCACCCTCCATGTTACGGCTGAAGAAACAGGCCCTAGAGATGCAGTGGCTGACTCAGGGGCGTGTGGCAGAGCCACGGCTGGAACCCAGACTGTGTGTCCTGGGTCATGTCGCCCCAGGCATTTCCACACAGCTTCTTGGGGGGTGTCTGCTCTGAGAGCCTGGCTTTTATGTGGTCTGCAAGCAATGCCTGGCAGGATGGGCTGCTTGACTGACGCCCAGGATGTCGGATGGGGCTGGGGTTCTAGAGGCTGAGAGGGTTGCTGTCCTCTCTCTGTGGCCCCTTCCCAGTCGAGTCCGGCTTCTCCCCACCGGCCACTAGGCCCCATGTCTTCAGGGAGTGTGTTCCTTAACACTCAGGGAAGTCTGGGAGCCTCTTCCACAGTGAGACTTGGCGTGGCTATATTGACCACTGGTCCCATACTCTCAGTTCATCTGGAGAAGTGCTCAGGACTCGTTCATCTGCCCAGCGGGGGCTTCACTGCCAGTCCTGTGGGTATGAGAGAGGCCTTTGGTGGCAAGGTGGTGCCTGGTGGCACTGGGTGGGTAGGGCTCTTAGCGAGGGCATACCCAGAACCCAGGGCAGTCTGGCTACCTCCTTCCTGCCTCTTTTTTTAAAAAAATTGTTTTATTGAGGTCATATTGGTTTATAACTGTGTAAATTTCAGTTGTACATTACTATATTTCAGCTTCTGTATAGACTACATTGTGCTCACCACCAATAGTCTAGTTTTTATCTGTCACCATACATATGTGCCTCTTTTACCTCTTTCGTCCTCCCCCAACCTCCTTCCCCTCTGGTAACCACCAATCTGTTCTCTGTATCTGTGTGTTTGTTTTTCTTCCACATACGAGTGAAATCATACAGTATTTGTCTTTCTCTGTCTGACTTATTTCACTTAGCATAATACCCTCAAGGTCCATCCATGTTGTTACAAATAGGATGGTTTTGTCTTTTTTATGGCTGAGTAGTATTCCATTCTATATGTATACCACATCTTCTTTATCCATTTATCAGTTGATGGGCACTGGGGTTACTTCCACATCTTGGCTATTGTGAATAATGCTGCAATGAATATAGGGGGTGCATAAATCTCTTTGAATTGTTGATTTCAAGTTCTTTGGATAAATGCTCAGAAGTGGGATAGCTGGATCATATGGCATTTCTATTTTTAACTTTTTGAGACATCTCCATACTGTTTTCCTTAGTGGCTGCACCAGTTTGCATTTGCACCAGCAGTATATGAGGGCTCCCTTTTCTCCATCCTCTCCAACATTTATTATTTCTTGTTTTGTTAATTATAGCCATTCTGATAGTTGTGAGATAATGTTTAACCAAGGAGGTGAAAGACCTATACACTGAAAACTATAAGACATTATTGAAAGAAATTGAAGACGACATAAAGAAACGGAAAGATATTCCATGGATTGGATGAATAGACATAGTTAAAATGCCCATATTACCTAAATCAATCTACAGATTCAGTGCAATCCCAAATAGAATCCCGACAACATTCTTCATGGAAATAGAACAGAGAATCCTAAAATTAATTTTTTTATCTTATTTTTTTGTGTGTGAGGAAGATTGGTCCTGAGCTAACACCCATTACTAATATTCCTCTTTTTGCTTGAGGAAGATTGTCCCTGAGCTAACATCTGTGCCTCTATTTTGTATGTGGGACACCACCACAGCGTGGCTTGATGAGCAATGTGTAGGTCTGCGCATGGGATCAGAGCTCACGAACCCCAGGCTGCTGAAGTGGAGTGCCTGAACTTAACCACTATGCCACTAGCCAGGAACAAGAATCTTAAAGTTTATATGGAACAAGCAAAGATCCCAAATAGCCAAAGTAATCCTGAGAAAAAAGAACATAGCTGGAAGTATCACACTTCCTGATTTCAAAATATACTACAAAGCTGTAGTAATCAAGACAGCATGGTAATGGCACAAAAACAGACACACAGATCATTGGAACAGAACTGAGAGACCAGAAAGAAAACCTCCTGCCTCTTCTTGGGGCCATGGGCACAGAGCTGGTGGCTGAGATGCTTGGGGTCCCCTGCATCCAGCACAAGGACTGGTTCAGCTCCTGGGGGCCTTTGTTGCGTTTGCTGCCACATCTTGGAGAAATGAACTGAGTTCCGGTAAACCCTCCTAGGGTCAGTGACTAAGGGAGAAACCCAAGCGCTTGCCGCTAACATGTAATTCTCTACAAGACAGCAGTGGGGGTGGGGTGGGAGAGATATTTATTTATTTAAATTATTGAGGTATAAGTTATATAACTGCACATATTTAAAGTGAGTAATCTGATAAATTTTGACATCATACACCTGTGAAACCATCACCACAATCAAGGTAATGCGCATACCCATTGTGTTGAGAGTTCCTTTCTGTCTGTTAATAGTCTCTCCCTTCTGCCTCCCCAACCCCAGGCAGCCACGGATCCACTTTCTCTCACTATAGATTAATTAGTTTGCATTTTCTAGAATTTTATAGAAATGGGATCACATAGCATGTGCTCTTTTTTTCTCCAGCCTCTTTCACTCAGCGTGATCGTTCTGAGATTCATCCATACTGTTGCTTGTATCATTAGTCCATTCCTTTTTATTGCTGAATAGTATTCCATTGTGTGGATCACCACAGTCTATCTGTTCATTGTGGCTGGTGATTTGAGTTGTTTCCAGTTTTTGGCTGTTACAAGGAACATCACCAGGAACGTTTCGTCTACAAGTCTTTGTGAGAATATCTGCTTCTATTGGTTCTCTGGTAAGTCCTAGGAGGGCAGTGTTAGATGATACAGTAGGTGTAGGTTTAGTGTTTAAGCAACCGCCGCCCTGTTTTCCACAGCTGTGCCCTTGTACGTTTCCAGCAGCAATGTGTGAGAGTCGGTTCCTCCACGTCCTCACCAACACTGGGTCGAGTCAGTCCTTTCAGTTTTAGCCATTCTAAGCTGTGGTTTTAATTTGTGTTTTCCTAATGTCTAATGACGTCGAGCGCCTTTTCGTGTGCGTATTTGTCACCCATGTATCTTGTTTGTTGAAGTGAGCGTTCAAGTCTTTTACCCATTTTTAAAATATTGGGTCATTTATTTTCTTACCTCAGAGCTTTGAGAGTTTTTATGGACTCTGTCTATATGTCTCTGCCCTTGGGGCTTCCTCTGATACAGGATGGTCTTCTGTGCGAGGAGGTGGCCCCTGAGTCCGGTAGGGCGGCTCAGAGCTCCCTTTCATCCTCTCTTCTCAGAGTCCTCTGCTCGGTTAGGCCAGCAGCTTTTAGTTCCAGGCACCTGGTGCTCTCGTTTCCTGCCTTTTTTCTTGCCTCTAGTCCTTGGTGACTCAGGTGGTCCATCTGCTCCTTGGTCAGGTGTGGGAGAGATGGATGGAGGGGTGCTGCCGTCTCTTGACCTTTGTCAGATTCCAGACACCTTTGAAAACTGAAAAAAATGGTGGCCATTTCCCCCAGAAAAATAGATACCAAACACAACCTCGTTTGTGTTTTAGGGTGTTCCCACCCCCTGAGCCCGCTCTGCTTTGTTTACTTGGTATTGGAAACACTGCAGCTGCAGGCTGCTGTCCAGCTGTGTGTGGTTTTCTTCAGGCCACGTTTTGGGAGCACTTTCCTGGGCAGGAGTGAGTGTTTTGTGGGCTCTCTGACAAAACCGGTTCGAAAGGCAGGAGGGGTGGGCCTGTTTCCCCACGACTTACAGCATCCATTTGTTTTTTTTGTTTTTTTTTTTAAAGATTTTTTTTTAAATTTTTTTCCTTTTTCTCCCCAAAGCCCCCCAGTACATAGTTGTATATTCTTCATTGTGGGTTCTTTCTAGTTGTGGCATGTGGGATGCTGCCTCAGCGTGGTTTGATGAGCAGTGCCATGTCCGCGCCCAGGATTCGAACTAACGAAACACTGGGCCGCCTGCAGCAGAGCGTGCGAACTTAACCACTCGGCCACGGGGCCAGCCCCCATTTGTTTTTTATAGCAGCTTTATTGTGATACAGTTCGGATCCCACAGAATTCGTTCGCTCATTTAGAGTGTACGATTCAGTGTTTTTTGCTATGTTTACAAGGTTATGCAACCATCATTGCTATTTAATTCCAGAGCATTTTCTTCACCCCTGAAATAAATCCTGCACCCAATAGCAGTCTCTGGCTGTTCCCCCTTCCCCATCCCTGGCAACCACAGTCTACTTTCTGTCTCTATGGGTTTGCCTGTTCTGGACATTCTATATCAATGGGATCTTACAATCTGTGGCCTTTTGTGTCTGACTTCTTTCACTTGGCATATATTTTCAAGGTTCATCCACATTTTAGTGTGTATCAGTACTTTGTTCTTTTTTATGGTCAAATAATATTCCATTATATAGATAGACCATGTTTTATTTGTCCATTCATCCTTGTTGGACACATCTGGGCTGTTTCCACCTTTTAGCTATTATGAATAATGTTGCTATGAACATTTCCAGACATCTGGTTTTATCATTTAAAATGGTTCTTGGTTAATTTAATAGATGGGAAATAGCACCTCATGGCTATTTCACTTTGAAATTATTTACTCATAAGACTGAGCTGTCTGACAACAAATGATTCCTCTTTGTGGAAGGATCTGTTAATGGCTTGAGTCAGCATATCTATGGAGGCCTGGTCCAGTCCTTACTGATCTGATGGAAGTGTGGATAGAGTTTAGGTATTTCACTTTATTGCATCATTTCTTGCAGATTCTCCCCTGTCCCATTCTGTTTCTCTAATTTTTTTTTATCTTAGTTCCACTGGTTTAAGTCTTATCTCTATCCAGGTTTTAAGTAATTGACCCAACCTGTCATTTATTGGATCATTCCAAATCTGAAAAATGCCTTCCCTCTAATGATGAAAACAAGAGGTTAATTTCATTTTGGTCTTAACTTCTGTGATTTGTTTAAAAGCTTTTCTGTAGATAGTGTTATGTCAGCCATGGGTTTCAGTTTATTTTTCTGCATGTTACTGTCCTGTATCAAATCATCAGCATCAAATGCCGTGTAAATCCTCACTCCTCCAAGGATTGACTTATTAGAAAGTTCTTATCCAGCTGCGTATTGGTTTCCAGATTTCTTTGTTTTGCTGCAATGAGGACTGTTTCATCCTTAAGCCAGTCTTGTGGTATTTTAACTTTCTATAGTTTAAAAAGAACCTGGGGGCTGGCCCCGTGGCCGAGAGGTTAGGTTCGCGCATTCCGCTTTGGCTGCCTGGGGTTTCACTGGTTCAGATCCTGCGTGCAGACATGGCACCGCTCATCAAGCCATGCTGGGGTGGCATCCCACACAGCACAGCTGGAGGGAGCTACAACTGGAATATACAACTATGGACTGGGGGGCCTTGGGGAGAAAAAGAAGGGGAAAAAAAAAAGAACCTAGTGAGGCAAGTTTTGCTTGGTTCTCTTGTTTTTATGTGAGTCATTTTAATTACGTTCAGTGCGTCACCTAGTTGATGTTTTGATGGCAAGGACAGTAGATCTTTACAGTGTGCAGGACGATGCTTCTCCCTCTGGCTGGCCTTCCTTCCCAGGATACCACCTCTGCTGTGTGGGGCCCTTTGTCATTGAGTCTAACCGATGTGAGCCTGGGGCAGTCCTCCTCACTTCTCCGTTCCTGCTTTCCTCATGGGTAGAAGTTGGGGTCTGAACCAAGAATTTTCCAAGATCTCTTTCCATTCCGATTTCCTGTGATTTTAAGGGATTTAAAAAGGTCATGGGAAGAAGAACAACAACAACAAACAAATACATAGATACAGAGATTAGATTGGTGGTTACCAAAGCGGAAGGAGGGAGGGAGGGAGGAGGGCGAAAGGGGTGACTGGGCACATGTGTGGTGAGGGATGGTAGTTAGTGTTTGGGTGTGAACATGATGTGATCTACACAGAAACTGAAATATAGTGATGTCCACCTGAAATTTACATAATGCTATAAACCACTGTTAGCTCAATTAAAAAAATAAATAAGAAAAAAATTAAAAGGTCATGGGTACACGCATATTTGCAGTGATGCGGTGGCTGCCCCTTATCTGGGGTGGGTGGTGTGCCCAGCATGCCCAGGGTTGGGGCCAAGAGGAGAGAGAAGCCAGGGTTGCTTAGGGAGGCGGCAATGCCTGCGTGGAGGGAGGGGCCCAAGTCCAAAGGGCACAGCATCAGGCCCGAGGCCCCTTCTTTGAGTCCATCTGGCTGCAGCTTCGGGAGGGACCAGTGGAGGCTGTGGAGACCATGCTCGTGCTTCGGCGAGGAGTGTCCCTAAAAGTCTTCAGGAAGGGAGCTGATGAGGCCTGTCTTAGGGAGGAGGCCAAGCTGTGAGTTGGGACTGTGAGAAAACTCTGGGATGGCTGGGGGTTGGGGAGTCTGGGGGCAACCCTGGTTGTGTGTACTGGGGTGGGAAGAAACGAAGTGTCTCGAGATGTGGCTCTGGAACGCCCTATGGCTGGAGTGGGCCCCCTGACCTGCAGGTGAGAGATGGACTTGACCAGACCCGGCACGCAGCCCTCCTGGGGGGCTCTCAGAACCCGTTGTGGTGGTCCACAGTCCTGAGTGGTATGTGGAAAGCACTTTTGGCCTCTTGGTCCACAGGAGGAGAGCAGGGCCAGGCTTCTGGGCAGAGAGGGCAGGAGGAAGGGGTGGGCTGTTACCCTAGACTTACCGCTCGCCAGGTGTGCAAAGGTCCTGAGCACCCAGCTGACCTGAGGGGACCCAGGGCGCCAGGCAAGTGTAGGCAGGGTAGGGGTTTCTGTCGCCCTCCAACTTGACACATATTCATGGAACTTTGCTCTGTGCCCGGCCTGCTGAGCAGAATGACCCCAGGCCCTGCCCTATGGGAACAGTCCTTGGCTGCTGGCAAATGGAGTCATTTCTTCTGAGGATGAAGAGCCGTGGGGGAAGCTGAGGGGCTGAGGGAGATCTGTCATCCTGGCCTGTCCGGCCGCATGGGTGGGAAGGCTCTTTGGGAAGGTTTTCGGCCCAGACTCAGTTCCAGGTGGACATTTGGGGTGTGGGCGGCGGGCCCCCTCACCCCTTCAGAAGGGCCGGACCTCCGGGGACTAAGCTTCCTGGGCTGGCAGAGCTGAGCGCAATTTTGCTGCTTCCTGCTTGGCTGGGAACTCAGTGCTGTGGTGTGCTCAGTCTGGAATTTTCTTTCTCTCTCTTTTTGGGTAAAAGTGGGAAGACTTGTGGCAGTGGCACTTGTACTCTTAGTAATAGTTTACCTCTATTTTAGGAAGGGCTCCAGGACACCTGGCTGTTTCAAGGAGGCGGGAGTGATCTGGCATTTGATAAGGGGTCTGTTTGAGGGAGCGTGGCGGGCGGTGTTTGACTAAACCTAATCAGCGCTCTGCCCTAACTTTTCCTCTTGATCACAGAGCCTGCCAGACTTGGCCTACGGGCGAGGTGGATCAGTGCCCACGAGCTAAGCCAGGGCAAGTGTTTTTAAGAAGGATGCCCTAGAGTGGCCCGCAGGTGGGCTCCTACGTTCATAACCTGGCCTGATTGACAGAGGCTGTTCTGCACCCGGTGTGCTGGCTGGGGAGTTTCGGCTTCACTACTGGCTGCAGGATTCCCAAGAAAGTAGCCCTGTGTGGGGATGGCATAGGGGCACAGTCATAGTCATAACACGTCCAGGCTCTTCCAGGGCCATGGCCATCGCATCTGCACGGGCCCACTCTGATTGTTTACCTGGAGGGGACCTGGGGGCTCTCCTGGCAGCCCGCACACCTGAGAGGGGAGGAGGAAGGTCTGTGTGGTGGTGGGGTCGGGGTATCAGCCAGAGGAGAGCTGAGGCTGGCCGAGCTGGCTGCACTGCCCATCCACTTCCCTTCCAGTGGCTCACCTGGCCCCTAGAGCTCAGGGAGGTGGCCTTGGGGACAGGTCTCAGATGCCAGTTCCTCAGAGCAGGATGCAGGGGCTCTGCATCTGATGAGACCCCTCTCTCTGGCCCGTGACCCTCCTCTCTTGTCTGGATCTCAGGAAGCTCTGGAAGGTGTGCAGTGGGGTCTTTTGCTGAGATCCTGGAGAAAGACTGGGGTGGGCATTTGCCCTCTCTGGTGGTCTCCCAGAGGCTTCACAGAGACGGCACCTGTGACTTCTTGATCTCACAGCCCAGCAGCGGAAGGGCTCGCAGACTTACTTCTCCACTGTAATTATTTGCAAAGCGAGGTTTCTATGACAACCAGCTTTTGGTAGACTCCTCGGATTGGTGAGGCAGCCTCTTCCTGGTTAGATCGGGCAGTCCAGGAAGCCAGGGTGCTCCCCACGAGACCCGACGTGGCGGGGAGTTGGGATGGTGCTTTCCGTGGCAAAAATGGGTGACTTGGCTGCAGCGGCCTCCCTTGCCTCTCTCTGCACCTGGGACAGCCCAGCCGGCATGGCTTCCCAGCTGAGCAGGTACCACAGGTCGTGGGCCCCCCGTGTGGGGGCCCCTGTGTCCAGCAGACTGGCTAGCTTCATATGGACGGGGAGCCCGTGCCTGGCCCAGTTCTTGCTGGCCCTGGACATTAGGTGGTTAACCAAAGCCCAAACAGGAGGTCCAGCCTCCGAGTGACCACCTGGCCTCCTGGCAGGGTCAGATCATGGGTGCTTGGAAGAATCAGGCAGCTGGGCTCAGCACTCTCCCACCCTGCTTGAGCCCCTGGGATGATGGCAATCGCTTTTCTTTCTAGTTTGCTGCTCCTGGTGCTTCTCTTTCTCTTACCAGCTGATTTTCTGCGGTTGGGCCAAGCTATGCTGAGCTTCTCTCCTGCCTCAGCCCCGAAGCATTATGAGTTCTTGGGATCAGTGGTGCTGGTCGGCGGGCTGCACGTGGAGCCTTCTTCTCCTGGTTCATTCCCCTGTGCTGCTCCAGGGCCCCAGGTTCTTGGCCCAGCCATTATCTTGAGCCCCTGCCTCTTCTGGGGAATGTAATAGAGTCTCTGAGGGTTGAAGGAACTTTGCCAGAACCTTCTCAGGCAGCAAATTAGAGAGGATAAGCAGTGCCACTTGGACTTCTGTTCGGCAGAGTCCCCCATAGAAACATGGGGTGTTCATGTGTGCCTGACCCTGGCCTTCCGGGCCCCATGGTCAAGGCTGCCTGATGTGAACCAGCCCCCTAGCCATGTGGTCCTTCTGGCACATACCTGCCCAGAGGTAAGCCCCACAGCTCCTTTTCTGCCAGGAATGGCGACCCCTGGTCCTTGTCTCCTCCCTGCCTGTCCTTCAGACCCCAGTTCATATCCTGCCTCCTTGATACTCCTTGCCAAGGCGCTGCTCCCTGTGCTGAGCACAAAGGAAACTCAGGAGCAGCTGCAGGCCCCAGGCCTGTGCTGCATCACCACGACTGATGACTGCCACCTGCAGCTCCGGAAGGAGGGAGGGAGGGAGTTCTGTCCAAAAGCCTCAGTCCTGGCTGTGTTCCTGTAGTTGCCTCTCTGGTTTGAGCCTAATTCAGAAAGGACAGGCCCAGGGAGCTTCCAGCACAATCTGTGAGGTGTCCTTAGAGCTGGTTGCCCTCTGAGGGCCCTGGCCTGGACCGCAGCAGCAGGCTCAGGGGTTCTGCCTCTCTTTGAAGGGGGGACTCCTCTGCGAGTGAACTTTGTCCATCGTGGAAACCTGGCTGTGTTTGGTGCTGCCCCCTTCTACTCCAGATATTTTAGCTTTCTTGTTGGATAAAGGAAACAATCCCCCCCACCCCTAGTTACCATGGAACTCACACAGCAGTGTGTTAATTTTAGCACTGGCATTTTCCTGTCAGTCTGAGATGCTGGCCCCCTGCTGGGGGGCTCTGGGACGGGCGGGCAGGGGTCAGCTCCTGTGGAGCTGCCATAAGGGCCATGTGGGAGCCTGGCCTGGGCTGGCCGCGCTTGGGGAGCAGGAGCTGAGCTAGGCTCAGGCTGTAGCCAATGCCACAGGCCCTGTGGAGCTCCGTGCCACCTACTGCTGCCTTGTGGGGGTGGAGCAAAGTCCCTGGGGCAGGGGCTGCAGGGGACACAGCCTGTATGAGTTTTCTGGGGTTGCCATAACAAATGACCACAAACTGGGTGGCTTAAAGCAGCAAAAATGTATGCCTTCACAGTCTGGAGGTCGCAAGCCTCGATCCCGGTGCTGGCAGGCTGCTCACCCTCCACAGGCTCTGGGGAAGGTGGCGGGCAGATCTTGTGTTTCTTGATTTGTAGATGTGTCACTCCAGTCTCTGCCTCTGTGGCCAGATGGGCTTCTTCCCTTGTGCCTCCACGTCTTCCTCTTCTTCTGAGGACACCAGTCATGTTGGAATAGGGCCCAGCCTAATGACCCCCTCTTAACTTGATTACATTTGCAAAGACCCTATTTCCAAATGAGGTCACATTCGCAGGTTCCAGGGGTTAGGGCTAGAACAGATCTCTTTCAACCCAGTACAAAGGCTCCGTGTGTGGCCTGCACTGGCTCGGCCTTGGGAGCACCCTGGGGAGCAGAGGGACAGGGCCAGCCCTCACAGTGGGGAACAGAGGTGGCTCCTCCCGGCCTCTCAGGCTGTTGCCCATCCTCTCCTTCCTGGAATGGCATCTCCCACTCCGTTCCCCTGCCTCCCTCCTACCCCTCGGGTGCTGTCCAGCGTGGGGCAGGGCTGGGCTCAGAATGCTGCAACTTCAGGGCGGTCCTGGTGATGTGGGGTCGGTAAGCCGAGTCGTCGAAAGAAAGATTTCTTGGACCCTCAAGGTCTGGCAGTAGTGTTCTTTTATTCAGAGAATAGTGTGGAATAGCATGGGGACAGGACCCATGGGCAGTCAGAGCTGCTGCTGCCGGCATGGGGACAGGACCCATGGGCAGGAGGAGCTGCTGCATGGGGACAGGACCCACGGGCAGGAGGAGCTGCCGCTGCCACTGCCGCTGCTGCAAACATGGGTTGAGAGTAGGGCTAAATTTAAGGCATAGGTATGTGAGTTATCTCTTTACAAGACAAAGGAAAGAATATGTAAAAAAAGTTGTTAAAATGGTATCAGGGCAGGTGGGGTCTGGTTATTGGGTGGTCCTATAACTTTTGGATAAGAATCAAACCGGATTAAGTAAATGGCAGAAGCCACCACCTTAAATATTGTTTTCAGCTAAAGACAAAGGAAGATGGTGGTGGTGGGGGGGTCAGTTACATGAGGTCACCAGACAGTAAACAACTTAAGTCCTTGCCTTCCCCATTAAGAGTTTCTAGAGATAAGGTCATCCCCGCTTCCTCCTGGTGCAAAGTGGGAGACACCCCCACAGATGGAGACTTCCTTCACAAATGCAATGTCTCTCATCAAAGGGCAAGCAAATTCCACTCCTCAGAGCCTCCTTCCCTGTCTGCAGTTTTCAAAAGTAACCAGCCCAAAATAATCCTCATCATAACCCCCCCAAACCCATTTGGCCCTGAAATCTTTTGGGGATATGGACGATGGTCAGTCTTCTGTAACTACTTCCGGCTGTACAAGGTCGTAGAGCTGTCCCTAAATGGGGCCTTAGGGGTACAAGTAGGAGGCTCAGCGGAACGGAAGGTTGTGCCCCTGGAGTCCAAGGCTGACAAGGTGTGCAGATCCTCTGGAGATGAGAGAATCATTTGACGAGAGGTGGTCCACGAGGTGAAACTTTGTTGACATGCAGAAGACAAACAACGAAATAGTCAACAAATTATAATAAGAAATACAAGCAATATGATTAACCCAATGAATAAAGGTTTGATCGTAGTCCAGAGACCTGGTCCTGACCAAGAGTTCAACCAATCATTTAGGGATAGGGTAGGGTCAGACATGGATTTAATTTGGTGGCTCATATCAGATAGGAAGCCAGAGATATTTTGATGGTAGTCAGGAATATAAACACAACATTCAGTTTTTATAATGGCACAAGTGCCCCCCTCTGCCGCTGTCAAAACACCCAGTACCATTCGGTTTTGGAGGACTGCCTTATGCATTTGGGATACTTCTAAATCGAGCAGTGAAAGGCTATGTTGTGTATCATTTAATGCCTTCATAGTAAATCTGTTTAGAGCTTCCATGTGCCAGATGACACTTTTGATTCCTAATTGGGGAAGGAAAATTGAGGCAAGGTGGTCATACCAGTGGAAGACAGAGTGGGTCCAGCGCTGTTGCAGGTTGGGTAAATTAGCAGAAGGAGATATAGTAAATGTAGTTCTACCTTGCATCCAGACGAAGCCTAGGGTGCATCCTCCAATCCATCGAGGTGGTAGCCAAAGCCGTAAGTTGGAGCCACATTGCCACTGAGTGCCATTAGGGGCTAACCAATGTACACTGGGCCATCTATCCCAGTCAGTCCCAAACCAATCAGTATTTCTTAAGGCTATGATATGAGAACACATATAACGGGGAATTTTTGCCATAGGTTGGGTGCTATTAGGCCACATATCACAGGTGTGATTGGTTTGTTCCCAACATAGAGTGGCTTTTTTTTTTCAAATTTTTTATTGAGTTAATGGTAAGTTACAATCTTGTGAGATTTCAGTTGTACATTATTGTTTTTGAGTCGTGTTGTAGGTGCAACCCTTCACCCTTTGTGCCCACCCCCCACCCCACCTTTCCCCTGGTAGCCGCTAATCTGTTCTCTTTGTCTACATTTTTAAATTCCTCATATGAGTGGAGTCATACAGAGATTGTCCTTCTCTATCTGGCTTATTTCACTTAACATAATTCCCTCAAGGTCCATCCATGTTGTTGCAAATGGAACGATTTTGTTCTTTTTTACGGCTGAGTAGTAGTCCATTGTATATATATATACCACATCTTCTTTATCCATTCGTCTGTTGATGGGCACTTAGGTTGCTTCCATATCTTGGCTATTGTAAATAATGCTGCAATGAACATTGGGGTACATAGGACTTTTGGGATTGCTGACTTCAAGCTCTTTGGATAGATACCCAGTAGTGGGATGGCTGGGTCGTATGGTAGTTCTATTTTTAATTTTTTGAGGAATCTCCACACTGTTTTCCATAGTGGCTGCACCAGTTTGCATTCCCACCAGCAGTGTATGATGGTTCCTTTTTCTCCACAACCTCTCCAACATTTGTTGCTATTAGTTTTAGATATTTTTGTCATTCTAACGGGTGTAAGGTGATATCTTAGTGTAGTTTTGATTTGCATTTCCCTGATGATCAGCGATGATGAGCATCTTTTCATGTGCCTATTGGCCATCCGTATATCTTCTTTGGAGAAATGTCTGTTCATGTCTCCAGCCCATTTTTTGATCGGGTTGTTTGATTTTTTGTTGTTGAGTTATGTGAGTTCTTTGTATATTATGGATATTAAGCCTTTGTCGGATGTATGACTTGCAAATATTTGTTTCCCAGTTAGTGGGTTGTTTTATTGTTTCAATCCTGTTTTCATTTACCTTGAAGAAGCTCTTATAGTCTGATGAAGTCCCATTTGTTTATTCTTTCTATTGTTTCCCTTCTCTGGGAAGACATGGTGTCCGAAAAGATCCTTTTAATACTGATGTCAAAGAGTATACTGCCTACATTTTCTTCTAGAAGCCTTATGGTTTCAGGTCTCACCTTTAGGTCTTTGATCCATTTTGAGTTTATTTTGGTGAATGGTAAAAAGGAATGGTCAATTTTCATTCTTTTACATGTGACTTTCCAGTTTTCCCAGCACCATTTGTTGAAAAGACTTTCTTTTCTCCATTGTAGGCCCTCAGCTCCTTTGTCGAAGATTAGCTGTCCCTAGATGTGTAGTTTTATTTCTGGGCTTTCAATTCTGTTCCATTGATCTGTGCACCTGTTTTTGTACCAGTACCATGCTGTTTTGATTACTGTAGCTTTGTAGTATGTTTTGAAGTCAGGGATTGTGATGCCTCCAGTTTTGTTCTTCTTTCTCAGGATTGCTTTAGTAATTCGGGGTCTTTTGTTGCCCCATATGAAGTTTAGGATTCTTTGTTCTAATTCTGTAAAGAATGTCCTTGGGATTCTGATTGGGATGGCATTGAATCTGTAGATTGCTTTAGGTAGAATGGACATTTTAACTATGTTTATTCTTCCAATCCATGTACATGGGATGTCTTTCCATCTCTTTATGTCATCATCTATTTCTTTCAAAAAAGCCTTGTAATTTTCATTGTATAGGTCTTTCACTTCCTTAGTTAAATTCACCCCAACATAGAGTGGCCTTTTGATTGAGTTGACCACTAGTAGGAGTGAGCCAGATATATTTGTCCCAAATTTGATATAGTCCATCCTGTGTGTATCGATAAGTTGGGGATTTACCTTTGGAACTTGTTGTTTATGATCCACCTGTGACAAGGCAAATCTAGTTAGTATTTGGGCAGTAGTATTGAAGGAAAAGGTTTGATTGTGGCCAGGGAACTCCCAGGTGTCAGAGACGGATGGCCACAAGGAGACATTATGATTAGTGATAGATGAATCTTGTGGAAGAAAAGAGCTAGAATCTAATATGCATGAATGTGTACTATAGCTTCTACTGAAACATAATTTTTCTCTCGAAAATCACCCTCATTTTTACAAGATAGCCAAATTAAGACTAACTGGTTTGCAAAATAAGTGTAGTTTCAATAAAACTTGGTTCAATTATTTACATAAGTGCAGCAAGAATAGCAATTGATTATAGAGGCTCTTTTAAATCTGCTTTGCTGGAATTTTTTTATGAGGAATCTCAGATTGAACTGTAAAGGCCTCTGGAGGCCAGAAAAGCCAAGCCAAGGACTTGCCATCAGATTTTGCCTGCAGTACCTACAGATTTGGGTGGACTCCTCTCTTCTAGAGATCCCTCAAAATATTCTGAGGTTCCTTGCACCTGCCAGATAAGCAAGCTTCCTTAGGTAAGATTGCTGGAATCTTTCTCTGTAAATAAGGTACCAGGCCAATATTTCGAAGTGGCTTTATTTCCAGAAAGTCTAGTGTTTGTCCTGAAAGGCAGTATTGTCATATCCATGCCTATATGTTTCTCAAATGTGACATTCCAGTCAAAGCCTTGGTAATATAACCAATGTGTCCTGTTATAAGGAGAACAGATTCTTAGTGAACTTATGCAAATAACTAGAAATAACCGTACTCACTCACTAAGTTTCCAAATTCTGGAGGGATCAGGTAGGGAGAAAAAGATAAATGTTTCAGTTCTGCTCATAAAGGTATAATTTCACCAAATTGCTGTAAGTCATAGTTAGCATAAGAGAAAAGATTCCCTTAAATCTGAGAAATCAAAACTCAACAATATTTCAAACAGAAGTCAGAAAAAATTATAATCATCCTCATCACTGGGGGCTGAGTGCTGCCGGTCCAGCGGGTGGTGGCCCTGATGTGATGAGATCAGGGAAGACCTTGCTGAGGACGCACATGTGAGCTGTGCTTTGAAGAAATTTTAAAGACCATTGATTTATTTGGACAGCTTGACATGGTTTTAAATTCCAGAGGCTTGAGGCCTCTCAGTGCAAATTCCCTCCAACTCCAGTCACTAGTTCCCTTCTCCAGGGGCGGCAGAAGCTTCCGGTTCTCCATGCCTCACTCTAGAGGTGGTCTGTGCTGGCCCTGCAGGCATAGTCACCTGGTCCCTGTCATCCTGTGCATTGCGTCTTTTCACCTAACAGTGCATCTCGGAGAGTGTTCCTCCCTCTGGCTTGAGGCCGCGCACTATCGCGTTGTGTGGATGTGACTTAATCTAACTAGTCCCTTTTTGGTGGTTGTTGGGGACATGGCCAGTCGTCTGCATTGTAAACAGCTTTACAGTGAGTAACTTTGAACACACTTGGTTTGACCATGCGTGGAAGCAGCCATAGGGTGAGTTCCTGCCAGTGGAATTGCTGCGTCAGAGCATGCCGTGTGCTGGGAGCTTTGATGGATAATGCCACATCGCCCTCTGGAAGGTGATAGCCGCTTAGGTTCCCCCTTCACAGAGGAGTCCCCCCTTCACAGAGGCCAGCTCGGATGTTGCTGGGACAGATGGGGACAGGCAGGACGGTGGGGTGGTCCAGGGGTGCCTGGCCCACAGCACTGGTTTGAGCCCTGCAGGGCAGTGGGAGATGAGGCGGAAACGTTCCAGATCCCTGAGGGCTTCCAGTGCCTCCCTAGGGAGTTGAACCTTTATTCTGCGGATTGGAGGGGCCCTGGAGGGTCGAGCAGGGGAGTGTCGACTAGATTTCTGCTGAAGAAGGTAGCTCTTGGGGCAGTGGGCTAAGCTGTGAGTTAGGTCTGGCAGGCAAAAGACAAGTCTAGAAGCCTGCTCTCCACCCCGAGCCTGAGAGTGACTTCCCCACATGCCAGCCCTGCTCCAGTGTCTCCCGAGGCTGCCCCAGCCCTGAGGACAAGCCCAGACTGTGTCTCTAGCCCCGGGCCTGTGTGACAAGCTCCTGGCTGTATCCTCCAGCCCATCTCTTCTCTGCCCCTCATGGGCCACTGGCCAGCTTTGGGGGATTGCCTTCTGTTTCTAGACTCACCGAGCTCTCCTGGCCTTGGGGCCCTCCTCTGAGATGCCCCCCTTCCCTGGAACATTTCCCTGCCCCCTGCCCTCAGGATCAGCCTTGCTAGCTTTCCAGGACTGGGCCCAGGTGTCAGTTCTTCTGGGAAGTATTCCCAGAGTCCAAGTGGAGTGGCCACTCCTTCTGGGAGTGACCCCTTGAACTGTGTTTGCCTGGCCTCGTGAGAGCTCTTGTCAGCAGCCTGGCGTCTGCGCCAGAGGGGAAGTGGGGGCGAGTGTCCACTTTGGTGAGCCTTGGGCCCCCGCCTGGCCTCTTCATCCTGTGGTCTGGGGCAGGAGCAGCTGGAATAGAAGGGGAGGGTGACACAGTGACATTCCAGATAAGAGTCAGTCAGCCGCTGCTTGGCTGGGAGGGCAGGGAGAGTGGAGGATGTGGGCCTGGTGAGGGAACGCAGCAACACTGCTGGTCAGCTGAGAGGACCTAGGAGGACACTGGGGGATGCAGGAAGGGTTCCTGGGTGACCTTCCACCTTTCCCTGAAGTTTCTGGTCCGAGGAGGGGGAGGAAGTGCAGGTGGGCCTGGATGGAGGTGGGGAGAGAGGTTGGGGAGAGAATGGGTCGCAAACGGTCCATGCAGGACTGGGTTAGGCTCGCCACCTGTTCTCCCCGCCTGAGCTGGCCTGTGTGGTATTGAAACACATTTTACTTAGGCGCTGCTCCCATTCAAGTATCAGGAGATTTCGCATTAAACTCTGGATCTCCAGCTTCTCTTGAAAATGCAGAAGCCTTGGCATCCTGCCCTCAAATTCCCACAGGGCCCCGTAGTCAGCTGGCGGTGAGGGGCGTGGCGAGGAATCCGAGGTGGAGCTTTGGGGAAGGCTGCTGATTGGACCACTGGGAAGGGCTGCGTGAGCTGGGCTCTGGCCCACCTGCATCTGCGGTAACTAGAGTGCTCAGTCAGGATCAGGTCCTGGGGGGTAGGTTTGTGCCTGTACTGTGCACCAGCTGGCCTGGGGAGATAGGACAGTCCTTGGTGCAGGACCCAGGGTGACCAGGACGGGTGGGGCATGGCCAGCATCCCAGTGAGCTTTCCGGCTGAAGAGCCTGCGGTGTGGAGCTCCTGGCATTTACTCCCAAGTGCCCAGGGTCCCCAGGGCAGTGGGATGTTGATGGTGCAGTCCCTGGGAATTCCCAGTGTTGCAGGATGGCTCCAGGCTTTGCCACAGGCCTCAGGCACTGTCCCCTGTTCTGCTGTCTCAAAGGCTGCCTCCTTATCACTTCCTTCCTCAGTGCCACTCCGGATGTAAGCACTTCCTTGTCCCCCTGGGCCCTCTGTCTGCACTTCTCCCCCAGCCTTGCTGCATTTCTGCAAGCCAGCCTGACCTGAACAGCCTTACTTTACAGACAGGCAGAGCGAGGGGTAAACCCGGCTCCCCCAGAGGTAGCTCTGGTGCTCCTAGGAAAGTCTCCTCACCCTGTGAAACCCAGGGGCTCTACTCTCCGTGTCCAGCCCCTGCCCCATGGCAGCCTCCGCAGGGCACCTGTGCACACAGGAGGGCAGGCCTGTGCGTGGAATGGCCCATCCGCCCTTCTTTACTAAATTGAAAGCAAATACAAAGGAAAGAGGTTGATACAGTAGTTTTGTTATTTAAATTGGCTACCTTGTAACTCAAACTTAATAACTCAAAATAATAGTATAAGTTTGAATTTTTAAGACTCAAAAATGTGTTTTTTAAATTTTTAATTATTTTATTTAATTTTTCTGGTTTTGTTGAGATATAACTGACTTGTGACGTTATATTAGTTTTAGGTGTACAACATGGTGATATGATATATGTATATCTTGCCAAATGATTACCACAGTAAACTTAGTTAACATCCATCCTTCACATAGTTACAGTTTTCTTTCTTGGGATGAGAATTTTTTTTTTTTAATCTTGCCTATTTTTTTTTATTAAAGTTATGAAAGTTAACATCCTTGTGAAGTTACAGTTGTACATCATTATTAGTCATGTTGTAGGTGCACCACTTCACCCCTAGTGCCCTACCCCCACCCCCCTTTCCCCTGGCAACCACCGATCAGTTCTCTTTGTCCATATGTTAACTACCACCTATGAGTGGAGTCATACAGAGTTCGTCCTTCTCTGTCTGGCTTATTTCATTCAACATAATACCCTCAAGGTCTGTCCATGATGTTGTGAATGGGACGACTTTGTCCTTTTTTATGGCTGAGTAGTATTCCATTGTATACATATACTACATCTTCTTTATCCAGTCATCAGTTGCTGGGCACTGAGGTTGGTTCCATGACTTGGCTATTGTGAATAATGCTGCGATGAACATAGGGGTGCATGGAACTTTTGGAATTGCTGATTTCAGGTTCTTAGGATAGATACCCAGTAGTGGGATGGCTGGGTCATAAGGTATTTCTATTCTTAACTTTTTGAGGAATCTCCATACTGTTTTCCATAGTGGCTGCACCAGTTTGCATTCCCACCAACAGTGTATGAGGGTTCCCTTTCCTCCACAGCCTCTCCAACATTTGTCACTCTTGGTTTTGGATATTTTTGCCATTCTAACAGGTGTAAGGTGATATCTTAGTGTAGTTTTCATTTGCATTTCCCTGATGATTAGTGATGATGAGCATCTTTTCATGTGCCTATTGGCCATCCGTGTATCTTCTTTGGAGAAATGTCTGTTCATGTCCCCTGCCCATTTTGTAATTGGGTTGTTTGATTTTTTGTTGTTGAGTTGTGTGAGTTCTTTGTATGTTATGGAGATTAACCCTTTGTCGGATAAATAACTTGTGAATATTTTTTCCCAATTAGTGGGCTGTTTTTTTGTTTCAATCCTGTTTTCCCTTGCCTTGAAGAAGCTCTTTAGTCTCATGAAGTCCCACTTGTTTATTCTTTCTATTGTTTCCCTCATGTGAGGGGTTATGGTGTCCGAAAAGATTCTTTTGAAGCTGATGTCAAAGAGTGTACTGCCAATATTCTCTTCTAGAAGACTTATTGTTTCAGGCCTAATCTTTAGGTCTTTGATCCATTTTGAGTTTATTATAGTAAATGGTGAAAAAGAATAGTTGATTTTCATTCTTTTACATGTGGCTGTCCAGTTTTCCCAGCACCATTTGTTGAGGAGACTTTCTTTCCTCCATTGTAGGCCCTCAGCTCCTTTGTCAAAGATAAGCTGTCCATAGATGTGTGCTTTTATTTCTGGGCTTTCAATTCTGTTCCATTGATCTGTGCATCTGTTTTTGTACCAGTACCATGCTGTTTTGATTACTGTAGCTTTGTAGTATGTTTTGAAGTCAGGGATTGTGATGCCTCCAGCTTTGTTCTTCTTTCTCAGGATTGCTTTAGCAATTCGGGGTCTTTTGTTGCCCCATATGAATTTTAGGATTCTTTGTTCAATTTCTGTAAAGAATGACATTGGAATTCTGATTGGGATAGCGTTGAATCTGTAGATTGCTTTAGGTAGAACGAACATTTTAACTATGTTTATTCTTCCAATCCATGTGCATGGAATGTCTTTCCATCTCCTTATGTCGTCGTCCATTTCTTTCAAGAGGGTCTTGTAGTTTTTGTTGTATAGATCTTTCACTTCCTTGGTTAAATTTATCTTGGGATGAGAATTTTTAAGATCTACTGTCTTCGAGCTTTCAAATATATGATATGATATTGTTAACTTTAGTCACCATGCTGTACGTTACATCCCCAGGACTTATTTATTTTATACCTGGAAGTTTGTACCTTTTGACCCCCTTCACCCATTTCTCCCACTCCCACCCGCCATCTCTGGCAACCACCAATCTGTTTTCTGTATCTGAGTTTGGGTTTTTTAGATTCCATGTATAAGTGAGATCATAAAGTACTTATCTTTCTCTATTTGACTTATTTCACTTAGCATAGCACCCTCAAGGTCCATCTATGTTGTTGCAAATGGCAGGATTTCCTTCTTTCTTATGGCTGAATAATATTCCATTGTTTATGTACACGTTTTTTTAATCCATTTATCTGTTGATGGATGCTTAGGTTGCTTCCATATCTTGGCTATTGTGAATAATGCTGCAGTGAACATGGAGGCGGAGCTATCTCATTTCCTTTGGATATATATGCAGAAGTGGAATTGCTGGATCATGTAGTAGTTCTATTTTTAACTTTTGAGGAACCCCGTACTGTTTTCCATGGTGGCTGCACCAATTTCCATTCCTACCAACAGTGCACAAGGGATCCCTTTTCCCTTTTCTTTGCCAACACGTCATCTCTTGTCTTTTTGATAACAGCCATTGTGACAGGTGTGAGGTGATATCTCATTATGGTTTTGATTTGCGTTTACTGATGACTAGTCATGTTGAGCACCTTTTCATGTCCCTGTTGGCCATCTGCATGTCTTCTTTGGAACAATGTCTGTTCAGTTCCTCTGCCCATTTTTACATTGAATTATTTGTTTGTTTGCTGTTGAGTTGTGGGAGTTCTTCATATATTTTGGATATTGATGCCATATCAGATATATGATTTGCAAATATTTTCTCCCATTCAGTAGGTTGCCTTTTCATTTTGTTGATGGTTTCCTTTGCTGTTTAGACACTTTTTAGTTTAATGTAGTCCCATTTGTTTATTTTTGCTTCTGTTGCCTTTGCTTTTGGGGTCAAATCCAAAAAGTCTTTGCCAAGACTGATGTCAGGGGGCTTGCCGCCTATGTTTTCTTCTATGAGTTTTATGGGTTTAGGTCTCACGTTCAAGTCTTTAATCCATTTTGAGTTGATTCAAAAATATTTTCACGTGAACATTTGAGAAGCCAAGTGAAGCTTCTTTCCTGTGCTCTGGGGTCACTGCCTGGGTCGCTGCCTGTTGCCCCTGAGCAGCTGATGCAGGGTGAGAAGCCAGTGGCCTGCGTGGCTGTGATTCTTGTAGCCAGACGTCCCCCGGAATGAAGGGGTGATGTTTGGGGATGGGCGATGGTACAGACAGCTGTCAGTCACCCCAGGATGTCAGTACTCCTTTGCTCTCAGAAATGGCATCTCACAGCTCTTTCCTGGCACTTCTAACCTTCCTGCAGTAGGTTGGCTGACTACTTACAGAGGAGGGAAGATGCTACTGATGAACAAGTATCTGATTGGCTGTGTGCCAGGCACTGTTGGGCTTTTATCGGCATTATCTCGTGTGAGTCAGTCCTCCCATGGGCCAGGGCGGCAGTACTATTATTGTGCCCATTTTACAGACAAGGAAGTGGAGGAATGAGAGTTTTGACAGCTTGCCCAGGTCACCCACCTAGTAAGAATGGGAGCAGGAATGATTCCTGAGTCTGGCTTATCCTCGGAGCTGTGAAAGGAGCCGTTAGGAAATGCTAGACCCGGAGGCTGCTTTGTGGCCCAGAGTGGAGGGGTGCTGGTCCTGGGGGCCACACTAGCCAGTGGGGCAGGAGCAGGCTGGGGGATCCGCAGGTGGGTGCCGGGCACGCTGGAACCGTGACGCCTGACTCCAAGCCTGAGGCCGTTGCAGGCAGATTTCACTAGCCAGACGGTTGTCTGGGAAGGTGCCAAGCTGGCTGGCGTTGCCCACAGTAGGAGCACCAGGCTGGCTGGCTGGGATTCCAGGGCTTTCATGGAGCTTCTCTGCTGCCGGCTGCCCACGGCAAGGATGCGGTTTTTCCTCTTTGGGGAAATGGGCTGTGTTTCAGTTCTCCCTGCCCTTAGGGAGCTCCAAGCTCTCAGCATCAGGGAATCAGGCCCCTCGGGTGCCCCTGAGGAGCTCAGCAGGCCAGGGGCAGGCACTGAGCGGGCCTTCACCTGCTGCCGGCTTCTCAAAGCTGTGGCATGTTTCCAGTTCTCAGAACAGCCACTCCCCTGGGACTCCCAACCGAGGTGGTGGTCCTGGGAATTTGTCCATCATCCAAGGGGTCACAGCCTGTGTCCTTGTGCTCATTCAGCCCTGCTGGTCGTTGGTGGGCCTGGGGACCTGAAGAGGCAGCCATTCAGGGAACCTCCAAGCCGTGCCGCTGCCTCACTGCTTTTGCCAAAGGTCCCTGCTATTACCCCTTCCCCGCCAAGGGCGGGTGGGTGCCTGTGGCTTCAGGGGAAAGGCCCCCTCTCTGTCCTCCTCTCTCCCGTGGAAACACGACCCTGAAGCCCCTTGTCTGGCCTGTCAGGTCAGCACCCCACCCTGTCCAACATGTGGAAAGTTCTTTTCCCTTCTCTGGGAGCCATCAAGCCCTGTGGAACACCTTCTCCTCTCCCCAGGTTGTCACTGTTCACGAGTGACATCCTTCCCAGAGGCTTCATCCTGCTCCTTCTCTCTCCTCTGCCTAGGATCATGCGGCCAGACGATGCCAACGTGGCCGGCAACGTCCATGGGGGAACCATCCTGAAGATGATCGAGGAGGCGGGGGCCATCATCAGCACCCGGCACTGTAACAGTCAGAATGGGGTAAGCGCCTGCGGACCCCTCCCCCAGCCTAGCTGAGATCACGCGGAAGGTTCCAGTCCCCAGGAGGCCTGGCGCCCCTGTGTGCAGTGTGTACCACTGTTGGGTCAGGAAAGGAGTTTGGATGGAGTCCAGGCCTGGAGCCTCCCCCTCCCTTGGCCCCGGGCCTTGGGGGCTTCTGGAATCTCTGGCACAATCGGTCCCGGATGGGAGATCCCTTGGAATGGCGCTTGGTTTCGGGCCCACCGAGGAGGGGTGGGGACCACCAGAGACTGAGACTCAGCTGACAGAGCCGCCTTTTCAGCACCTCCCCCTCCATTCTGGAAGAGTCTTAGCTTCTTGAACGCCCTGGGAGCCCAGCCCTCACGGATCCCTGCTGCGTGGGTGGTAGTTTATCATGGGTGTCAGACCATCCTGGACCTAGGTCCCTCCCCAGGCTACCCCCAGGTGGCTGTGGGCAAGCGCTGGCGCTCTTGCCTCCGCGGCTTCCTGGCTGTGAAGCCCAACAGGCCCTGCACGAGCGCCCTCGGAGGTGCCAGCTCTCCACCTGCTGCTGGTGACGAGGGCCAGGCCTTCTGGATTGAGGATTTCAGGGCAGCTGCAGGGCATTCAGCTTATCATCCCCTGCCGTGCCCCTGCCATTTCTCTGAAGGCCTGCCTGCAGGAGGGAAGCCTGCCCTCGGGTTCGGGGTGGGGAGGCTCTGTCTTGTGCAGCAGCGGGCATCTTGGGGCTGGCACAGAAGCAGTGCTGCAGGGCGCTGCGCCCTCTGAACCTGTGGCCTCGCTAGCCGCCTGCGGTGCTGCGAGAGGAAGATTCCACACCGGCGTAGTGTGTGTGCATGCATGTGTGTATAGAGCGAGCCAAGCCGGGGTGAGTGTGCTGGGTGGGTGTGGGTGTGGGGCCCTCCACACGGGGAGAGACTAGGGGGCTGGGCTGGGCCCTTGCTGTGAAGGAGGGCTCGCCAGCCTCACAGGAATTTGGATCTATTGGGGTGCCCTTGGAGTTCTGGGGTCAACCTGGCCACGGTCAGACAGCGCTGTGGTGGTGGGAGGACGGGGCTGGCTGGTTGGGGCCAAGCCCCGGGGAGACCCTCTGAGAGAGACAGAGTCCAAGGCAGGCCTGGTGAGAGAGGCTGGACATTGGGAAGGAGAAGCCCCAGGACTGGGGAGTGAGGGAGGAGGAGGGGCATGGGAGCCGGGTGGGGACGCTCCCCGAGGAGCTGCCAGCGTGTGGTGAGCACTCAGGGCACAGAGCTCTGGAGAGCTTTAGCTCGTGTCCTCGTGACACCCCTCACAGGCAGAGGTGGCTGTTTTTATTAGTCCCTGTGCACAGATGAGAAAACTGAGGCACAGAGAGGGTGCATACTTGCCCAAGGTTACATAGGGAGGCAGGTGGAGGTTTGGGCCATGAATCCAGGCCTTGAACCTGTGCTCTGAGCCCCTGCTCTTCCTCACTGCTTCCCCGGAGTGAGCCTGGGGGTGCAGGAGCTTCAGGTTTCACCCGTTGGCTTGGAGATACCTCTGGGCTGGTGGTCCCAGGGTAACCTTCTGGAAGTTCAGGCTCAGGAGAGGGGTTGTGAGCTCTAGGTGGCTGGATACTGGGCTGGGAGCTGATGCTGGCCTCTGAGGGGCCTTGCTGGGGCTCTGGGTAGGGCAGGGGGCACCCCCATCCACCCGCCCCTTGTGGCGTCATCCAGTGTGTGGCTTTAATAGCACAGTGTAGCCCCGCGGTTCTGTCTTCAGCTAGGGCCTCTTAGCTGACTCCACCTGGATCCTTAATTGGCCCTTCCACCTTGACGGCCCAAAAAGACAGTCTGGACCTGCCCCCAGGCCACTTCTCGTGCAGTCTCCTTCTCGGTAAATGACCTCCCTGGCCCCAAGTTACTCAGGCTCAAAACCTAGTGCCTCCACTGACCCTGCTCTTCCTGTTGCATCTGTGGACACTGGCATCCAATCCTATTGGCTCCACCTTCTGGATAATTCCAAATCTGAGTGCCACTCACCAGCTTTACCATCATCTGGTCCAAGCCACCGTGACTTCTCACCTGAATTGCCTAAACAGCCTCCTAACAGGTCTCCCTGCTTATCCCTGCCCACCTTGTCTCTTCTCTAACAGCAGCCGGAAAGATCCTTTAAAATGAAGTCAGAGCACATCACTCCGTGAGTGTGACTCCCGTCTCTCGCAGGGTAAAAGCCCAAGTCCACACAAGTCCCTGTGACTGCCTCACTTGTTGTCCCAAGCTCCAAGTCTTCATCTGCTACTCCCTCCCCTCAACACTCCCTTGGGCCACACCAGCTCTCCTGCTGCTGTTTGAACTGGCTGATGATGTTCCTGCCCCAGGGCCTTTGGACTGACTCTTCTGTCTCCCTGGGCCGTTCTTTCCCTGGATATCCACGTGACTTATCCTCACCTCCTTCCAGTCTCTGCATAAATACGACCCCACTCAGGCCTTCCCTGATGACCAGCTCCCTCACTGCTCCCAGCTGTTGTTTTCCACAGCACTATCACTTCTGGTACACTGTGTGTTTTGCTCATTTATATTTGGGCTTCTTCTCCCACTAGAGTGTAAGATCCATGAGGGCAGAACTTTTGCCTTTTGGTCCCCTGCTGGATGCTTAGCATCTGGACCAAGGCCTGGAACATAGCAGGCTCCCATTAGCCATCTGCTGATTGCCAGAAGTGTGTGTCTGGAATTGTCCTCCTGTGGAGAGCTTCTGTTTAATGCGCGCTTAGGATGCTCCAGGGACCATGCTGAGTGCTTGGCCTTCCTGACCTGGGCAGTCTTTCCAACCGTCTCCTTAGCCACACTTTGCAGGTGAGGAAACGGAGGCCTAGAAAAGTTATTGGGCTTTCCAAAAGTCCCACGAAACTGCATCTTCTAAGCTGGCATCAGCCAAGGGTGGCCTGAGTCAGTGTAGGGGCAGTTGCGGCTCAAATAATAACAGTAATCGGAGCTAACCCTTTCTGGACCCATTTGATTACTGATCTAATACCCACATCTGTGGGAGAGGGGTGTCTCAGCCCTCTCCTCTCTATGCATTGTCCCCTCGAATCCTGGCAGCAGTCCACTGGTACCATTTCTTATCTGTATTTTAGAAAGAGACTGACACATGGAGCAGGGAAGTTACTACCCAAAGTCAAGAGCTAGTAAGTGGCAGAGTCGAGATTTGAGCCCAGGGCCCAGCGCTGTACTTTCTGGCTCTGCTTCTGGGGCTGCTGTCCTGGCTTGAAGCCTGTGGCTGCTCAGGAGCCCAGCCCCCATGGTTTTCCCGGACACCTGTGCCCAACAGGCAGTGCCGTGCGAGCCACCTTTGGGAGCATGGCAGAGGGCGCTTCTTGGGGTAGATGCTAATCAGAATACACCTGGATGCTTCTCAGTGTGGGGCTGCTCCTCCCATTCAGCCCCAGAAGCAGGGAGTTGTGGGGTGTGTCTGAGGCACCTGGGAGCCAGAGATGCCTACAGCTCAGAGATCCTCATACTGAGTGCAAATATTCGTCAGTCCACATTTTGAGTTTTTGGATCACACCAGTCTTTATGGAACTCCTGAGGTGGGCCCAATGCCCTGCTAGACCCCGGGAAACAGCAGCTCAGAGTCGAGTTGGAGCCACCCTGGGTCCCAGCCTGTGCCACCTGCACCCAAGCTGGATCCACAGTCACAGCAAAAGCTTCTCTCACAGGGTCATGTCATAATGAAATGAGTGTAGTGAGACTCCTGAGGGGCTGCCCAGTAAACAATCTTTCCTTTAGTATTTTTTTTTAAAGATTGGCACCTGAGCTAACAACTATTGCCAATCTTTTCTTTTCTTTCTGCTTTTTGTCCCCAAATCCCCCCAGAACATGGTTGTTATATTTTTCAGTTGTGGGTCCTTCTAGTTGTGGTATATGGGACGCTGCCTCAACGTGGCCTGATGAGCGGTGCCATGTCTGCGCCCAGGATCCGAACCGACGAAACCCTGGGCCACCGAAGCGGAGCGCGTGAGCTTAACCACTCGGCCACGGGGCTGGCCCCTCCTTTAGTATTTTAAGCCCAGAGAGAACCAAGCTTAAGATTCGCAAGTGGCCTCCAGCCTGGGAAGAGCAAGCAGGAGGCAGTCCCCAGGCGTCCCTGTGCCAGGCCTGAAGGCTTCTGGCGGGTCTGTGTGAAGAGCATCCGTCAGGACAGCAGGGAGAGGAGCTCTGTATCCTCCTGCCTCAAGTCCTTCCTTCGGTGTTCTGGATTCTGGAAGGAAAAACAAATGCCCCTGCTAAAAATACGTGCAACTCTGAAATGTGTGGCCTAAAAAGTGAGCGAGTCTGCGATTGTGTCTCCTCTGCCCCTCCCAGAGAGGCCCTGGCCCACTCCTCACCTGGCCCTACAGGCCCTGTCACCTCTTTTCCCGCGTTCCTGCTGCATCCCCCTGGCGCACAGCCCAGCTCCAGCTCCCCTGTGGGGTCTGCCCTCCTCGCCCCTCTACCCCGGGTTCCCACACCCTGCACACCTTCTCCTGCTTGACACTTTGTCATTCAGGTCTCAGCTCAAATGCACCCTCTCTGGAGAGGTGCCTGGCCCCCTCATCTGAAGCTGCCCACCCCTCACATGCTGCACCGTCCTCTTCAGAGCACCCAACACCGTGTGGCATTGCCCTGTTTCCTGATTGTCATCCATCCCCCCAGGCAGAACCCAGGTTGAGGGAGGCGCTCTGACTTGCTCCCCTCGAATGCCAGCGCCGAGTTCAGTGCCTGGCTCCATGGTCAGCAGATGCAGGAGTGCCTCTGTGGCCGGGAGAAGGCTCAGGGCCATCTAAGGCTCGGACGTGCAGAGATGTGAGAAGCAAGCCGACTTTCCTTGTAAAATGTTACTGCGTGTGTTCATGTGTGTCACCTGTGTGTGGGCATAGCCATCCCCTAATTTAGCCACTGTCTTAAAAGACACCTGGGTTAGTTCTGTTTTTTGCTCTTGTAAGCAGTGCTTGGATCTTTCTGAGAAGCGACCCAGAGCCTGGCCCCTCATTCTTGCTTGGCTCCACTTAGCGCTGCCTTTCTGCCAGTGGGTGGCACTGCAGACACGTGAATTTACTTAGGGATGAAATTCCTGCCTGTTGTTTTAGAGGCAATGGGTGACTTGGGGGGGGGGGGGGGGGGGGGGGAACAAGACCATGCGAATCAGAGTGGGGAAGCCACCGCTGCGTTTGCCTCCTTAGCCCGCTTAGTCTCCCAGTCACCCTGGTCTCCTGCCTGGCAGAGACCTGACTCTGGGATGTTCATAGGAGCAGAAACGGTCACGGAAGCCCTGATGCCGTGTGCCTGAGAATCACCGAGAGGGGGTGAAGATGGAGGTCCCCTGGCGTCCCTCCAAAGAGGCAGGTCCTGTGGGTTTGGGGTGGGTCAGGGAGTTTGCATGCTGCCACAGGTGGCAGCAGGCAGCTCGCGGGAAGAGCGCAGACACACCAGGGCTTGAACTGACCATCACCTACAAGCCTCATATCTCCAACCCTTGCAAATTTGGGGTGCAAAAGGGGTGCTGTGCAGATTAACTGGGAAAGCAAATACTGGTGCTGACACAGGGCTAGAAAGATAGGCTCTCAAAAGTGAACCCCTGACTCCCGCCCTCGCCCCACCTCAGGGTAGCCAGGGAGTGTCGCAGACCCATGCTCTCTGACACCTAAACAATAGAAAACTGCTGTCTGATAGAAAGCCATAAAAGCGCTAGGTGCTCTGTTTGGCAGTGAAGATCCGCAGTCCCACTGCTCAAACACAGGGCCGTCTTTTGTGTCACCCAGTGAGCAACAGATGAGAAATAAGCCGATTCTCAGAGCTGGTGCTGGGAGGTGCCGAGGTCCCGTCAGGCACTGCTGTCCTGTTGAGAAGTACCTTGGAAACGTGTCAGAGTATTTGTGTCATCCACCCAGGAAACAGTCCCAGTACCGAAAACGACATGAGTAAAAGGACAGCCACCTCAAGATTGTTTATAGGAAACAATTGGGGTTGACCTAAATCTCTAATAGAAGAATATTCCACTCTGTCTGACCATTAAAAATATTTTTGCAATGGAGTATTGTGAAATGGCAATCATGGAAAGTGGTGAGGAAGTCCTTCATGTTCCAGCAGAGAATGAGCTCTAGAGTAGACTATGGGGTGCCCCCAGCTGGGTCCTCAGGGGCTGCTGTACCCACTGGCTGTGTCCCATCCGTTACGGAGGGGGTCCTGGGAGGCCCCGTCACTGCGGCTGACCTGGTGCCACAGCTTTTGTTCCTTGTGAATTTTGAGTCATGAGAATGCCTTGCCTATTTGAAGGATAAAGTTTAAATAAAAGAAAAAAATAGGGATTGCAAAGAGCTTGTTGTAACACAGGCAGGTTATTTTTCCTCCTGTTGAGGGAAAAAAGCAGATTGTGAAAGTATATATTTAGCTTTTGCACAACTTTATGTAAGACAAACTGTGAAACAAGGAGCCAGTCAAACAAACAAAGCAACCAGTAAAACCCCTATTCTTAGGGAAAAAGCCTGGAAAGAAAGATCCCAAAATAGAAACCGCTGTTGTCTTTGGACGGGAGGAGCGATTTCCTTGCCTCTGTCTACTTTTCTATATTTCCCAAATTTTCCATAATGAGTATGTATGTCTTTTTTTCACTCTTCATTATGTAAGTGCTACATGTCTTCTGTAGAAAAATTAGAAAATAGAAAAAAGCCACTTGTGATCACACCACTCAGAGAATCACCTTTATCGAATGCTTTGGTGCGGTCCTGTGGGACATGTCTGCATCTCCTGTGGTTTTGCATTTAGGACTGTGTGGTGTCAATAAGCTGCGTTACTTTCACAGTGGAAAAGAAAGAAAGAGTTTTTGAGGAGCATCTCCAGGGTCAGGGCTTGCCAGCCGGGCTGACCGTCTCTGGTCTTTGCAGGAGCGCTGCGTGGCTGCCCTGGCCCGGGTCGAGCGCACTGACTTCCTGTCACCCATGTGCATTGGCGAGGTGGCCCACGTCAGCGCGGGGATCACCTACACCTCCAAGCACTCCGTGGAAGTACAGGTCAACGTGATGTCCGAAAACATCCTCACAGGTAACTTCTGCGCGCCTCACCCAGCTGGCTTGGTTGGGAACAGCAGCCATGACAGCAATGACAATTAGGCAGCAGCCCAGCTCACACTGATTAAGGGCTGACTCTGCTCTAGGGGCTGGTCCTAATAACACTGTCCACAAATGACCTCCCTTAATTCCCACTCCGCCTGTGAGCAGATACTTCTGCCATCCTTGCTTTGCAGATGGGGAAATGGGGGCACAGTCTGGTTAAGCAGTGAGCCCAAGATTACACCTCCAGAGCAGGATTCAAACCCTGGCTGTCAGCTCTGGGCCTGAGTGTGCAACCACTGTCTGTCCCACCTTCTGGCCTGCTTGTCCGGGGCAGAGGGACGGGAATGGGCTGAGAGGGCACAAACTGGCCTCCTGCCCCTCTGCCACCTCTCCCTGCCTGCCTCACCCTTCCTTGCCCAGTGGAATTGCCCCGAGAGGCCTGCCCTGGCCCTTTACCCTGCTTCCCTGGCCCCACAAACCAGGCTTGGGCTATAGCTCACTGGGCAAACCTTTGACTCAGGATCTGAATATTCTCTTCCTCGGTGTGGTAACCATGGAAACCCCTTTCATCCTCCCACTGGGCACTGCAGGGGAGTCTGGCTCCATTTGCACTTGCACTCACTGCTTTTTATAACTGGGCTGCTGTTGAAGAAGGCAGACCCCTTCGTCCCCTCGCTGCCCACCTCCTGTCACAGGCCACCCATTGTCCCACGTAGAGGAGAGTCCAAGTTGGTTCTGGAGGAAGGAGCTGCCTGGGTCTTGCACCTTCCTCCCCATTCCCCCTCCTCAGCTGTGGCTGCCTGCAGAGTGCTGTGCTCTGACTCTGTAAGGGACTCAAGGCTTCTCTCTTCATGGGCCAGGAGCACAGTTATCGATCTGGAACATTCCGGTGACCTCAGCAGGCCTGGGTACAGCACAGTGAATGATTTAGCTGAGCAAGGGCCTAGGGTGGGGGTAGCAGTCCAGCACACCTGTGCCTCAGTGTGGCCTGAGCCCTGCACTTGGCAGGCAGCCCTGGCATCAGAGGGACCTTTTCATGCCGGTCCCAGGCTGTGGCACAGAAAGGGGTGGCTGGGCACTGTCTCCTCACATTCGGGGGCTTAGAGTCCCTGTCATCTTTCCCTCCACCTGTGATCATCCTTCCCTCCATCTGTGGTTGGCCCTTGGGCCCAGACCTCCTTTCCTGGGCTGTGCTGGGGGGTTAAACCTTTCCCCTCTCCTGACAGAAGAGGGGAAATTGCTGTGCTCTCAGCTTCTCTTGATCTTCACCTTTATTTGTTGATAGTGATTTCAACAGTGTTGTGTTTTCATCGTGATTTTCCAGTGTCAGGGAGTCAGCAACTTCAAAAGTGGGAAGAGGGGCCTGCTTCACAGATTCCCATCGTCGAAACCTCCTTTCTTGCATGTCAGAGGCCACGCCCGAGAGGAACCCCCAATGAACAGAGTGCAAATGGGGAAGAGAGGCAAGGAGAGAGGAAGGGCTTCTTGGGCTTTAAAAGTGGAGCTCACCTTCCATCATTTGTCCTAGTTGAAGTGGGTGCGTATGGGACCTGGCTCTCTATCAGGCCTTCGGGAAATGGGAGAAAGAGAAGAAACACCTCACTAGGCATGTTAGGCTGAGGGTGCATTGGGCTGATGGTATGTTGTGTTGAGGGTGTGTTGGGTTGCCTGTTGCGTTGAGGGCCTTTTGGGCTGAGAGTGCATTGGACTCAGGGCCTGTTGGGTTGAGTGTGTGTTGGGCTGAAGGCCTGTTGGGTTGTGGGCGTGTTGGGTTGCGGGCCTCTTGGGTTGCGGGTGTGTTGTGCTGAGGGCCTGTTGGGTTGTGGGCGTGTTGGGTTGCAGGCCTCTTGGGTTCGGGCCTCTTGGGCTGAGGGCCTGTTGGGTTGCGGGCATGTTGAGTTGAGGGCGTGTTGGGTTGAGGGCGTCTTGGGTTGTGGGCGTGTTGGGTTGAGGGCCTGTTGGGTTGCAGGTGTGTTGGGTTGAGGACCTCTTGGGTTCGGGCCTCTTGGGCTGAGGGCCTATTGGGTTGTGGGCATGTTGGGTTGAGGGTGTGTTGTGTTGAGGTTGCGTTGGGTTGCAGATGTGTTGGGTTGAGGGCATGTTGGGTTGAGGACATGTTGGGTTGAGGGTCTGTTGGGTTGTGGGTGTGTTAGGTTGCGGGCGTGTTGGTTGAGGGAGGATTTGGAGGCTCTTGCTTCTCAGAGGTAAGAAGGTCCCACATGGGGCTGCTCTGAGTATTAACCTCAGGGACTGTGCGAATCTGCCAGTGCATCACCAGCTTGGAGCTACCCCTCTGAAGAGAACATACCAGGAGACGGGGGAGAGGTGGGAGCAGTCGGAGAGGCCTGCCTTCCTGAGGTCACCACTGCCAATCACAAAGGGCCTGGAGAACCCAGACTCACCTTTGCCTCCTAAACCTGTGCCTTGGAGGATGCATCTCCATCTTTAGGTTGTGGCGTCTTTGGTCTATGCTCTCTGGTGCACCTTGGGTGGGACCTTCTGCCCGGCTCCCACCATCTCTGGGCTTGGTGCCCACTCCCACCCACCACCTCCTCAGATGTGCAAGGCGTGGCTCTCAGCCACAGCATGCTCCAACTGCATCATAGGGATGCTTGGGATTTTGGCTCAATCCCCAGCGTGATAGTTCTCAAGGGGCCATTTTTGGTTGTCACAATTGGGGCAGTGCTACTGGCATCCAGTGGGCAGAGGCCAGGGATGCTGCCGCACACCCTACAGTGCACAGGACAGCTCCATCACAAAGAGTGATCTGGCCTCTAATATCTGCAGTGCTGAGGTCGAGAAGCCGCACCCTGGATCCTGACCTTCCGAGGGAAAGAATTGTGTCTTCCTCTTCCTGGCAGCTTCCATTGGCTCATAACAGATGAAGAATCAATAATTGATGAATGCATGAACGAACAGAGCTTATCTGGAAGATTTGGGCTTCTGCACTGAGATGGGAAGCCGACAGAGGGTTTTGTCTAGAATGACATGCTTAAACTCAATTTCTAAAGGATTCCACCCACTGCAGGGAGCAGGAGTGGACACAGAGAGGCAGGAGACTTTTGCCCAGAGCCCATGTTGGCAAGAGGGTGGAGTGGGCGAGGTGACAGCCCTCTGCTTTCCACCTCCTCTGAGCATACCCAGCTGCTGCAGCCCTCAGCCTTGCTCTTTCCCTTCAGAATGGGCATGCAGCACCTGAACTGCCCTTTGAAGGAGAGAACCGGCAGTGAGGAGCCCTGCCTTGGGTGTTCATGCTCACAGGACAGTGGGGCAGGTGTGTTATCCCACTGTGCTGGTGAGAAAATAGAGGCTCGGAGAAGGCAGGGGAGGGGCCAGCGCTGCTCAGGCTTTCGAGCTGGGGCCAGGTTCCCAGCCCTGGTGTTCTCCTTCCCAGCCTCAGGCCTCCCCCATATCATGGGGACTTGGAGCCCCGAGGGCTGTGGCTACACACCTTGGTCATCTTGCCCTGGAGCCCCTGCTGAAAGGCCAGACACTGCCTTTCTTACTCTCATTTTCTCTCCCTCTCTGTGTCTCTCATTGCCGCTTCTGTGCATCTGTCTCTGTCATCCTTTCTCCACGTTTCCAGGTTTGGATCTGTGCATCTCATTCTGGGACCCTGCGTCTCTAGAGGGCTTCCTGTCTTGAGATGTCTTTTTCTGCCCACATGTCCACTAGGATGTGAGCCCTGTGAGGGCATGACTCGTGGCCACCTTGTCCACTGCAGTTGCCCCAATGCCTGGAGCAGTGCCTGGCCCAGCGGGCACTCAGTGAGCTCTGACAGGTGGGGAGACTGAGATTGGTGAGCTGATGACTCATACGGGGTCACTCACCCTGACAAGGCTGTCCCATGAAGCTGTTTGTGACGTCTCTGTGTCTCGACCCCAGGAGGCAGGGGTCCCTCATTCTGTGTGTCCCCCTTGACCGGGGACTGTGTTGCCTGTCATGAGGCAGCCAAGCGAGCACACACCCAGGCAGACAACCAGCAAACCTTTGCCTTCCAGACAGCTCATTCATCTCCCACAACTGTCAAAATATTAAGCTAACTGGGACGTGATTGCTGCGAATTGCTCCAGAAAATATCTAGGAGCTCCTAAGATTTTAAAATAGATGTTTTTAATGCAGCAGTTGTCTTTTGATGGTTTTATTAAATGATGGAGAAAGTACAATTAGCATGTTTTGCCTCATTTGCTCCATGGTGTTCATTTAGGTCTAGAGGAGGGCCACTTGGGGTTTCCATGGAAACCAGCTTGTCAGGCTGGCTCTAGCTGAGTCAAACCGGAAATCTTTATTCCCAAAAGCAGGTTGTCAGATTCACTCAGTCAAGTGCAGTGAAAATCTTTTCCCACATTATTGCCTGTGGTTCCCAGGCACAGGGAGCCTGTTGTCCTGATGGTGCTGTCGTGTCAGGGCCAAATAGTGACCATTCTGGGGTTTAGGACTAGGACCACCCCCGTGGGCCTCACCCTCTTTCTGACTGACCCCCGGGGGCTTGACTTGGTCCTTGGTTTAGGAACGTGCAGCCTCAGGTTCACCTGGGGAAGAGCAGGTCGGAGGGGACTAGTAGAACGGAGATCCTGGAGGGACTTTGGAGAGGGTGCCTGGCTGCCCCTCGCCTTCCCCATGTCCTCTCCCTGTCCTGCAGTTTTGTTGTTCTCCTGTACATTGGGAAAATTCCATGTTGAAGAGGCAACTTTTTAAAGGCTCCTTGCAAATACTTCCCTGAAATCACTGGGCCCCAGGAGGCCTAGGTCTTTACTCAGAAAGGTACCAAGTTGCTGTGTGATCCTAGGCAAACCCAGGACCTCTCTGAGATTCAGGCGCCTCCTGAACAAGTGAGGGATGTGGACCAAGTGATCTCCAGGCACTTTTTGGCACCAAAGGGCCATGAGCCTGTGGTTCACAGCCCCGCTCTGCCCTGAGGGCGGGCTCTGCCCCAAGGAAGGCCCTGTTTCCTGCCATTCTGCCCAGAGTAGAAGTCAGCAGCCCACAGCCCCTCTCTGGATTGGAGCTCTAAGTCAGCTGGCAGCAAATCCACGCTTCTGGCGTGTGTTAACGACCAAACTCCCCTCTGTCACCACCTGCAAGGAGGAGCATGCTTGGAGTCAGTGCCCTCTGTGCACGGGTCCTCTGCCTTAGAAAAGGCTAGAAAGCCAGCAGGCCTGAGACCCCCCGGGCTTAAACCCGGGCTTTAAGACCTAAAGTCTTTCTTGTAGCCTCTAGAGAGGGACAGCATTGTGTGGAGGACCTCTGTGCCGGGGGGCCACAGCCTCTCCCAGGCTCCGTGCCCACGCTCTCACCTTGAGGCTCAGGGAGGCCTTGCGGGTCGGGAACCAGAGGTGGCGGTGTTTCAGCTCCTGCTGCCTCCCCAGGCTGTCACTCACGTGCTTTTCTTCTCTGAAGGTACCAAGAAGCTGACCAATAAGGCCACGCTGTGGTATGTGCCCCTGTCGCTGAAGAACGTGGACAAGGTCCTGGAGGTGCCTCCAGTCGTGGTAAGGAGGCCCGTTCTGCTGCTCGCCCGGCAGATGGCAGAGGCCCGTCACTGCCGTCTCCCACTGTGGCGGGAGGTGTCCCAGGAGAGCAACAGCGGGGGCAGGGTGCGTCTGCCAGCGGGAAGCCAGTGGGGAGGGGGCTCTCAGCGCAGGTTCAACTCATGCTGGGAATGCGTGTGTAGGTGGCTCAGATCCTGTGGATGCTCCTCACGGAGTCCCCTTTGTCACAGTCCCCAACCAGAGGAAGGGCAGGTGCCAAGACTGTGCCAGTGATGAGTCAGTCCTCTGCCATCACCTCTGGGCCCCTCCACCCAGGCCAGCCGCTCCCCCTCACAGCCCCTGAGGATGCGGACACTACGGCGTCTCTGTTTTAGCCTCTCCCCTCATGGCCCCTGCTGGCACCCTCTCCTCCCTTGGTTTCTCTCCTGGTTTTGCTGTGGGCAGACGGATCTCTGCAAGAAGACTTCATCGTGTTCGTGCCCAGGGCCCAGGCGGGAGGCTCAGCGAGGGTGAACATTTGGCCGATGAAGGGATTTAGTTCCTTCCCTAGGAGGACTCACACACCTCCCCTGTAACTCCCAAGTCCCCGCATGTCCCGAGGACAAGGACGTGTGCGGTGGGCTCCTCCGTGGAGCCTTGCTGCTCTCTGCTTTCACACCTACAAGGAAAAAGGCAGTTCTTAGAGGGAAGCATCCCAAGGCTCTAGCGGCGTCTGCCCCTGCAGGCAGCATTTTCCTACAGTCGAGATATATATAGAACAAATTTTTAAAAATAATAGAACTGGGAACCAGACGGGAACTGATGCTGCTCTTTTTGCTTGCAGAGCTCACAGAGAAACTGGGTGCTTCTGGCACCAATGGTCCCTGTCCTCCTCCTTGGTGTCCTCCCCCTCCCTCCACTCCTATAGGAAGCCAGTTCTGTCTCCCACCTGTGGGCCTTCCCATGACCCTGGGCCACCTGGGGCGATGGGAGGGGTTCTCCCTGTGCCAGGCTCAGTGTCTAATGGGGCATCCTGCCTGGGCCCCTGGAGGGCAGTCAAGGACCAGATGGGGCATTTCCCCAGGTGGGGCGTTCACCCTGGTGGAGTGGTCGGCTGCTGGGCTCCAGCTGCCGTTTAGTCTACACCTGAAGAAAATGTCTTGGTGTTGATGGGAAGGGCGCTTCCACCTTGGCCTGGGTCAGCTCAGTGTTGCCTCCTTTGGTGCCGTGAGAGCAGGGGGTGCTGCCACTAGTACTCGGCCAGCATGGGTGCTCCCCATCACTCTGCTCGTGAGGAGAGCAGGTGGGAGCTCAGGGCCAGGCTGTGGAGCCAGATGGTTCCCATAAGTCCACCTGTATGAGTTTCCTGGGGCTGCTGTGACAAAGTCCCACAGGCTGTGGGGCTTAAAACAATAGATGTTTATTCTCAGTCTGGAGGCCCGAAGTCCCAGTTCACAGTGTCAGCAGGGCCGTGCTCCCTCCAGAGGTTCTAGGGGATGATCCTTCCTGCCTCTTCCAGCTCCTGGTGGCTGCTGGCGTTCCTCGGCTTGTGGCTCCATTGCTACAACCCCTTTCTCTGCCATCACCTGGTTGTGTGTGTGTGATTCTGAATCTTTCTCCTTTTATGGACACTAGTCATTGGATTTAGGGTCCATCCCACTCCAGTATGACCACATCTTAACTAATTACACCTGCACAGACCCTGGTTCCAAAAGAGGTCACATGCACAGGTTCCAGGTGGACAGGAATTTCAATGGGACACTGTTCAACCCAGAACACTGCCTTTCGGTCCAGCCCCATCCCACCAGCTCTCCTCTCTCCCTTCATCCCTCTCTTCCTCCCTCTTTGTCTCTCTCTCTCTCTCTCTGTCTCTGTCTTTGTCTGCGAGATGGAGACTGCATCCTTTTCAAGCAGCACCAGCTGGGGGATTTTAAGACCTAAGAAGCTGTTGGATGCACAGTGACTGTTCTCTTTAGAAATTACAAGTGTACCTACCTCCACTTTCATCTTTTCCACTAAGCACTTGATATTAAATTAGTCATATCACATGTAAATACTCTAACACAATTATTTAACTGATTTAATTTTCAGATGCTACAAAATTTAGAAATCTCTAGCAGGCCGTATCTCTGGCTTCAGTGCCATATGATGCATCTTAAGGGACCGATACTGAAGGAGGCGTCCTGGGCTAAACACATTAGCGTTTGCTTCCTCTGGCTCCTCAGGGCCCATGGCTGAGCGCTGGTGGGTCTTTAGCCAGCACGGGAGGGGTGGGCAGCATCCGGTAGCTGGTTTCCCTCCCTCTCCCCGCGACAGGGCAGCGCTCAGCATCGCCCCTCCCACCACAGCCCCATCCCTGCTCTCCCTCCCACATCCTGGAGGAGCCCCGGTAGTTTTCCCATCCCCTTTGTTTAGTCGGGTTTGACAAGACATAAATATCAACTTTGCCCTTGAGAGGGGTGTGTTGAATCCATTCCACTGGGCAGAAGCAGCAAGAGCTCCAGATGGGAGAAGCCACACAGCTCCCAGCTGGAGCCGGCACTAATATTTATTTGCACTTTCTTCTCCCCACACATGCTAGGCCCACATAGGAGCCTTCAGATGATTTGAAATATAGGTCGCTGTTTTCATTGGCACGACCCTGCCAGAGTCCTGATCCTGGAAAGCTGCGTCTTTCTCCGTCCGGCTGCAGTGGGCTTTTACGCTCATCTGTTGGCAGCTTGGCCACAAGGCTTCCTTCTGCATATCCTGCCAGCATCCTCCTGCCAGCCCTTTGCAGATAGCTGTCATTTAAGAACACTACATCTCTTTTTCTACATATATGTGTGTATATCTGTATATCTTGCACATACCTCACATGCATATTATACATGTTCCTCACATATACCTCACATACACACATGTAGCTATCACACACATACATATAGATGCCTTACAGAACACACCGCTCTCTCTCCACACACACAATTCATGCACCCACCCTCCACGTCCACACACCTGTCCCCCCCAACTTCTCACATGCATGTATGCACGTGTGTATCTCCCTGGAGGAAGCCCAGCTGCCCGCTCTGTGCACTGTCATTTGGTGTAGGACTTTGCCACTTTGTTCCACCTTTTCCCCAGGGAACAGGGACCTCAGTGGCCCTATGATGGGAAAAAGTGACTGCCGCCGTGGCTGGAGGGCAGCTGTAGCCCTGGAGAGGCTGGGGTGGCCATTGGAGAATGGACACTGGTTCTTTGCAATGTCTAAACGTGTGCTTGAGTTAAGTGGCTCACACAGACTGTTGTCTTGGATGTCTGGGCTCAGCTGTCTTCTGCTTCGAATCAGCTGGGTTTGATGAGCCCATAGGGGTGAGAATCGGGTGCCAGCCCGTCATTAGAATGTTCTAGTGATTTTGCTTCCAGATTTAAAGCCAGCAGGGAAGCGTTTGTGAGGAGGCTGTGTTTTCTCTGTCCTTGTGGCTGTGTCAGGAACAGGGCCTCCATCAGTCCCCATGTGACTGCAGAGGTCTGTCAAGTGTGCTGGACACAATGAGGATTTATGAGACCAGGGAGGTTAGCTCTTTTGTAAAAAAATCTCTTTAAGAGGTATTTCTTGAAGACACTTAAGTTCAGCCATCAATTTTACTAGATAGGCACGGCACAAACTCTCCTCTTACAGTTGTTGCTTTGGATAGTGGAATGTTAAGAAATAGTTTATTTATGAGGGAAAGGTTAAATTGTCCACTGCAACTTAAACACTCCAAGGTTTGTTTCTTTTGAACAAACCACTCAGCTCCTTTTGCAGCTGCCTTTAGAGATGGGTTCTGAAGCCTAAGATAATGGTAATCAAACCACGGAATGGTGTTTAGACCCTGTACAATTGTGGAGCAGAGCCATGAGCAGGAAAATAAGACATTTAAAACTGGCTTTTGAAAGGAGGTCTGAAATTGCTGCCTGAAGTGCATTTGTTCACGTCACAGAGGCTTCATTGCGGCCAGCGAGGAGCTCAGCAGCTTCTCCACGGGCTCAGCTGGAAACGCTGGGTGAGTGAGTGAAAGGGCAGAAGTCAGAGCTGCTCCAAAGGAGAGTGGTCTCTGGGACAGGGAAGAAGAGGGCACCTGGGGGAAGCAGGCAGTCAGGGCCTGGGGCTTCTCTGAGGGGTCCCTGGAGGGAGTGCCCTACACTGGGCCGGAGGACGGTGGACGTAGGAGGGCCCGACACCCTCCATTGTGCCCAAAGGACTGAGGAGCCCCAGTTCTTGTGCCAAGTTTTATGTTTGCATTTATTTTTAACTTCTTGGATCAAAACTCCTGTGATCCACTAGGAGAGCTTCAGGGGGGCTGTCTTAGCTTTGGGGCACATTCCCTGCAATTGTTTAGCCTGTTTGGCTGGGGGTCATCAGAGCAGGGCTGCCCCATGTTGGGGGCACGTGGGAACCTGCTCTCTCCCCGCCCTGTGGGAGAGTGGGCGTGGCCTGTCCCGGGAGCCCTGACCACAGTTCTACATCCAGGAAAGAGTCCTAGGAAGGAATGGGGCAGGTGTAAATGATGGGTGACTGCCATGGTCGGTATGATGTTTTAAAAGTCGAAAACCGGGAGCAAGCTAAATGTCCACATATGAGGGACCTATCACATAAATTATGTTAGGTCGACAGAGTGAGAGGAGGAAATACTGCTACCTTTAAACTTCACATACAGCGCGGTAGAACTTTTTGTATACACATGGGTATAAAAACAATTCTAGAAAGGATAGAAACCAAACATTTGACCTAAGTTATCTTGGGAGGTGGGGAGTCTACATGAGAATTTTGCCTTTGCTGTATTTTTATTTATATTAAATATATATTATCAGAAAAAAGAATAGATAGTTCCAGTTACAAAAAGGCAGGCCACACCAGGGGCCAGCAGCCCTGAGCCTGAGAGGCTGAGCCACACCTGGCCAGGGAGGGCAAGGGGAGGACGGCCCTGCCACCGTCACAGCCTGACCCCGTGTCCCTGTTTCCCCACAGTATTCCCGGCAGGAGCAAGAGGAGGAAGGCCGAAAGCGGTATGAGGCCCAGAAACTGGAGCGCATGGAGACCAAGTGGAGGAATGGCGACATCGTCCAGCCCGTGCTGAACCCAGGTACAAGCTGGGGTGCAGACTGGGAGGCTGACACCCGTCAGCAGAGCAGAAGGCATCCGGTTCATGGATGTCCTTGTCTTGGGGCTGCTGAGTCCTGGGACCAGGCTGTCTGCATTCCGAGGGGGGCTGTCCCCTTCATGCCCTGCAGCATATTCACCTCTTCACAGTGGCACAGCCAACAAGGAGGATGACTGGTCAGCTCAGTGAGTCCCTGGAGGCCTTGGGGCATCTGTTCCCATAGAGTGTTGAACGGGGGCCTTGCGTGTGTGGAGGGGCTCTGCCCAGGCAGAGAGATGCTTGCCTGCTCATGGACAGTTTGCTTTTGTTGTATCTGTCCCCCAAGTTTGCCCAGGAATGTGTTTTTGATGGGATTTCCAGCTCATAAAAAAAAAAAGACAGAGAAAGCACAGTTTTCCCACATTGTTCTTCACTGGGCTGCTCGGCCTGACGTCGCGTTGGTAAACAGACTCTGACCACCCTGGCTGCGAGGTGAGAAAGCTCTGCAGGGTGCACAGACTCCCTTTTAGGGCTGCTTCCTTCCAGTCTTTCATCCTTTTGCCTTCAAGTCCAGGGTGGGCCAGCTTTAACAAAAGGTCCATCCTAACATGTAGGTAAGGGATGCTTTCCCTCCAGAGAGGACTTTTCCTCCAGAGTCCTTAACAGAGGACTCCCCTGCTATACAGACACAATTCAGGACAGGCCCTAGGAGCATCTGTTCCCTTGGGGACACAGGAGCCCTTGGGATGGTGCGTTTTCCTGGTAATGTGCCTCCCCCGCTGCACCCACGATGACCATGTTTCATCAGGTGGAGAGGACTCTCGAGAACCTGCTGTGTGCTTCTCTGCCTCCTTGTGACGGCCTGGGCTCCTGTGGCATCCATTCCGTGCCAGCTCCACAGGGAGACACCTCAGGGCCCTGGATGCAGGTAGTGTTTGAGTTCCGGGTTTGGTCTTTGGCAGCTGTCTGCAGACCTGCCCTGGGTAATGCCGTTCCTTGCAGCGATGCTGTTCAGCATGCCCTGGCCTCTGCCCCTGCCAACCCTGCCTGGCTCCTCCTAAGGAGGAACGTGATGAGCTCCATAACACAGACTGGAGGAAATCCAGCCTGTGGGCTGTGGGAGGCACTGGTAAAAACCCAGCAGGTGTGCGGCTCAGGACAGCACTCCCTCGGTTTCAAGTTCTCCTGTTTGGCCCGTGTGCACCTGATTGCTCAGGCGGCCTCTATTCGGTTAACATAGGAGTCTGCCCATCCTCTGGTCTCCTCACGCTCCTCTCTCCCTTATGCTTCCCATATTGCACTTCAACGTGCCCGAAATGAAGAGTGGTGGACTGTGCATAGAGTGGTGTCTTTACTGTTCTTTTCACATTTGCTATTCAACAAACACCAAAAAAAAAAAAAATTACCCGTCAGTATTAATAGAAAGAATGTTGCTGCTTTTATGAAACCTCAATGAAGTGGTATCTTTTGAGCTAGTTTTTTTTTGTTTTTTTTTTTTTGAGGAAGATTAGCCCTGAGCTAACTACTTACTGCCAGTCCTCCTCTATTTTGCTGAGGAAGCCTGGCCCTGAGCTAACATCGTGCCCATCTTCCTCTACTTTATACGTGGGACGCCTAGCACAGCATGGCGTGCCAAGCAGTGCCATGTCCGCACCTGGGATCCAAACCGGCAAACCCCGGGCCGCTGAGAAGCGGAATGTGCGAACTTAACCGCTGCGCCACCGGGCCGGCCCCTGAAGTGGTATCTTTTAAAAACAAAATGTAGAGCCAGCTCTGATGGCTTCGTGGTTAGGGTTCAGCATGTTCCACTTCAGTGGCCTGAGTTTGGTTCCTGGGTGTGGCAGCGGCTCACACAGAAGAACTAGAAGGAGTTACAGCTAGAGTATACAGCTGTGCAGTGGGGCTTTGGGGAGGACAAAAATAGGGCTGAGGATTGGCAACAGATGTTAGCTCAGGGCGAATCTTCCCCAGCAAAAAATAAAATTAAATAAAATGTAAATAGATGGTTAATTTATACTAGTACTCCACAAGATAGGCCTGGGGTCTCTTGTGATATCTCAGGGTTCTCCAGGCTCTAGGGCATGTGCTGTGGGCAGACAGCCACCCCAGGCCCAGGCTCTGCTTTCGGGAGAGGGCAGGCAAGCAGGCAGGTCAGGCAAAGGCACCAGGGACTGCAAAGTGACGCAAGGGAGCAGAGATGTCTTAGGAGAGATACAAACTTGGTGCTAAGGATCTTCCTGGGAGAGAGAAACTGGAGTGGGCCGAATGGCGACCGCCCTGGAAGACATGTCTGTGTCCCCATCCCTGGACCCTGTGACTGTGACCTTATTTGCAGAAAGGGCTTTTGCAGATGTAGTCAAGTAAGGATCTCAAGATGAGGTCATCCTGGATTACTCAAGTGGGCCCCAAGTCCAATGGGTCCTTATAAGAGGCAGAAGGGGAGCGACAGTGTCAGCCCAGTGGCGGTAAAGAGGGGAGCTAGGAGGCGGCGCTGGGTGGTATGTGGCCTGCTTGGACCCCCGTCCCCGTGGGCGAGTTCTGGTGAGGGCTTGGGGTGGAGGCTGAGGCCGAGGGCTGAGTCTTGGGCTCTGAGAACCATGAGGTTATCCTGCTTTAGCTCCTTTGACTGAGCGTCTGGGAAATTAACGTTACTCACAGTTTTCAATCAGTTTAAATTCCTTCACTCATGAGATTATTTTCCATTTGTTGTCCTCTGTTTGATTGTAGATCTGATATGTAATATTTTTCAGACCCTATTATTCGTCAGTGATTTTAATCCAAAGTGGCATTCTGAATCTCAAGATTTCTTGATAAATTTTTACAAGCTTTTATTTTTTTCCTTTTTTATGTTCCAATAAAAATGCACCTTTTTCTGATGATTGGATTAGGGACTGGCTTTTAACCGTGTCTTAAGGAAGTCACATATTTTGGTGACTTCCATTCTTTGGTATTTTTGTGTGTGTGAGGAAGACTGGCTCTGAGCTAACGTCTGTGCCAATCTTTCTCTGTCTTTTTTATGTGGGCCACTGCCACAGCATGGCTTGAGGGGCCGTGTGTAGGTCCACACCCACCATCCGAACCCACGAACCCCAGGCCACCGAGAGGGAGCGTGTGAACTTAACGGCTGCACCCCCGGGCCAGCCCTCTTCGGTCTTTTTGAACTGAACAACATTCACTTTCCTGGTGGAACTGGCATCTCCCTGGCAGGGCAGGGCTGGTCCTCCCCAGGTGGGGCTCCCAGTGCCCAGAGCAGAGATGGGCTCACCTGGGACCAGCTGCTATCTCCTGTATGGTGGTGGCTCGGCGTCAGCTGGATTTGGTGAGTGTGGTTGTATCAACGGGGGCAGCAGCTCAGAGGGAAGGACAGAGTGTGCGCTCGGCACTGGGGGTCTTTCTCACACTCGTGTGCCTTCCCATGGGAGGACTCCCTCCCTGCCCCAGTGAGGTGGGCTTGGCCCTAGACTTGCTACCCTCCTGGCCCCTCGTGCCCACCGTCCCCCACATGCACGTCCCCGTCTGCAGCTCTCCGTCACTTGTGAAACCAGAACCAGATTTCCGTCCTCAGGACTGTCGCCTAGCAACCCCCGTGAGGGGCTGACTCATCCTTCAGGTGTCTTTTCAGAGAATCTGGGAGTTCTTTAAATCCTAGTTTATCTTATTGTTTTCTCCATCTGACAAGAGAAAATATAGTTACCTTGAACTCCTCAATCCACAGCCATCACTTGTCCAGCTTTAACCGCATAGGGACTATTTAGCCATATTACTGACCGTCCATTTTGGGGGCTGTTGGGTTGATGACAAAATCAGCCCTGCCTCAGATGAGTTCAGGTGACTGTCCTATCCCTGTACCAGCGACTGAACCAAATGCAGGAGAGAATGAGACACAGCCCATTCCTGCCGGGCCCCGTGGGTTTCGGTTCACGGAGGGAAGGAGGACTTGAGGTTCGTGGGCGTCGGCTCTTTTCCCATCAGAATTTTGCTGCTTTCCCTTATTAGAAGCTCATCAACGCAAGTCCTCAGAACATTAAATTATTCGACGTGGCTTCATATTTTTACACTTTACTACAGAAAAGTGAGGGCCTCTCTTTGACTAGGTTGTTACAGTTATTTCAAATGGCTTGTCATTTGAATAAATAGTTATTTGAATGACAAAGATTTTCGTATGCAATTCTCCATTGTTTGAAATTTAAAAAAATTCTTTGTCATTGTCCACATGCAGATCTCTCAGCTGGTCAAAGCAGTTCCTGAGATTGGGCCCAATTTGAGGCTTTTCATTTCCATTCATGCTATAAAACAGTTGCTTTCATCTCTTTTGTGAGAGGAACACAAACAGACCAAAGCAGCTGAGCAGCTCCCACGGTTCCCGGGCGTTTTGCTCTTGGCCCGCGTGCTTTGCAGAGACGGGCCCAAGGGAGACAGTCCTTTGAGACTGAGGGTGTTGTGGGCTGGCCAGTGCTGGCTGGGGGCGTCTCTCTGATGGTGTGGTGGCTGAGGGACTTCGTTGGCGTCCTTCGTGGCTCCTCGGGCCGTGCCTCTCCTCCGGTTCCCCAGGCGGGGTCTGGGCGTCTGAAGCCCCTGACGCCGCTGTGGCCGTGGCCTTGGGTGCACCCTGACTGGCAGGGACTGTCACCTGCACCTCCCAGAGCAGAACAAGGATTTCTGGTTTGTCTTTTCCACTTCCAAGTGACGTTAGGAACTGGGGAGGGCAGAGTCTTGGACTCCTTCTTGGCCTCCCTTCTCATCCCTTGCAGGGTATGCTCTGTTGCCCTGAGGGCCAGGGTGGTCTCGGATAGTCCAGGCTGTTCTGGGCACCTCTAGGTCTTGGTGGCCTGCACTGAGTGCAGCTGGGAGCAGGAGCGTCTCCTTCTTTGGGTCAAGGCCACAGGCCATCTGCACTGACAGCAGTCCCAATGGACAGCAGGGGACACCTGGAGCTCCTCTCCTGGGAGCCTTTACCCACATGCCCCTCACTCACAGTCGTCGGTGTTGTCTGTTGGTTGGCTTTCGATAGTCTCTTTGTGCACTAGCTCCTGGAGGGGCTCACACTTGAGGACCACTTGGCCTACATCCAGAAGGGTGGGCTGGATGGCAGAGTCCCCCGAATGTGGCCTCTCGGGAGAGAATTCTCTGCTCTGCTGCTGCCCACCAGCTCCTGACTCCATGACAGGCTACTTCTTCCTACCCCCACCCCCCATGCACAAGGATTCACTCCGGCAGAGCCCGAGGCAGGAACAAGGGATCTCACGTGGCAGCCGGCGCCTGCCTCCGACAAGAAAGATGGCAGAGGGAGCAGGCCAGTCACCAGAACCCTCGGAGACGGGAACTGACAGTAGATAAAAATAAGACTCCCACTCCAGAGTCGGAGCCACTTCATCCCTCGGAAGTCACCGAGGACCCTTCCAGCTGGGAGCCTCTTGAGGTGCTCGAGCAGTGGTTGCCTCAGAGGCCTCTCACAGTGGACAGTACTTCACACACGAGCTCAGAACTTGAGTCTAAATCGCTCTAAGCTGTGAGGCTCGAGAACAAGTAGACATGTCTGAGCGTGGAAGTAAATACTCAGTGTCCCGGCTCGCCTGAACTCCTGTTTTCCTGCTTCTTGACCCTTCAGGCCACCACTCAGTTGCAATCTCATGCGGGGAGCATCAGACAGAGTCTTGGAGGCGGCCGCTGATGCTTAGGGGACCCCAGGTCCTGGCCTCTGGGTCAAGGGGTCAAAACCACCCTCTTGCCACCAGCTCTTGGCTGCCGAGCGACAGCACTTCCTGTGCAGACTCCTCTAAGGCAAAATACAGACAGGACCTTTCTCCATCTGTGGCGTGTCCCAGTCATTCAGTGGCCAGTGGGCTGGCTTGCAGCCCGTCTTGCTGGGGTGGGAATGGGCCACCCTTTCTGATTACCAGCTGTGCCAGCAGGAAACAAATGAGCACGACCCCTGCCTGGAAGGCTTTGGGAAGGTAGAAGCGTGCACAGTGGCAGGGTCTGCTCAGAAGACCCTACGTCAGTGGTACGCCCCCGACAGAAGAGTCAGGGTCAAGGTATAATGTCTGCCTTTTGGAGACAGGGCTTTATTTCATCTTTTTCTTTTAAAGTGCAGCCTCTTGTAGATATTTCAGCCGTAGCCTTGTGTGAACGAGGGACACCCGAGGGATCGTGCTCTGGGAAGGTGAATGCAGGGCACGAGAGGGCTGGCCTGGTGGGAGGGAAAAGCCGGCAGGCCTTTTGGTGCTGTGTCTTCCTGAGCCCGGGCAGGGACTGAGGGCTGGCTGGAGCCCCGAGATGGAGTCCCTGAAGGCTGAATCTGCAGTTTCTCTCTCGGGTTCTGAGTCTCCACCTGCCACTAAACACCTTTTGTGTTTAGTGAAGTGTCAATTTAAACTTTTGAGAGGTTGCCTAATAAATTACCGAAATATTGTCAGCGCCTATTCATAAAATCAGGGCTGAAAGTCAGATAGGAGACTATCCTGGAAGCTTGTAGCCACAAGGTGTTTAGTGGCTGCCCGTGGGTTGGGGCAGGGCCTTTTGGGGGACGCTGACATCCCCAGGGAGTAACAATAGTCTCACTCACTATCAGAGTGGCTAATTAATCCTTAAAAGCCTTCCCCTTCCCCGACTGGAGCCTGTTTTGAGACCCTCGTTTTCCTTAGAGAAGTGTCTAAGTTGACGGCAGTTGGATACTGGCAGTGGCCATGCAGACGTGGAGGCAGCGTCAGCACCGGCAGACCGTTCAGCCCTGGGAATCGATCTGTCCCGTGGCCTAATCTCTCTCCTTTGCAATTCCAGAGCCGAACACGGTCAGCTACAGCCAGTCCAGCTTGATCCACCTGGTGGGGCCTTCGGACTGCACGCTGCATGGCTTTGTGCATGGAGGTAAGAAACCAGTGGTTCCCGCTCTTCCCTGTGTGTTTGCTGGCTCCTTGTTAATCCCCGGGAAGCCATGCTGACCCAGTTTAGGCTCTTGTGTTTAATGAAGAAGAAATTTAAACTTTTAAGACGTTGCATAATTAATTACCGAAATACTGTCGGCGCCTGTTTTTAAAATTGGAAATGAAAGTCAGATGGATGACTATCCTAATGGAGGGTCACATGCAACCCTGGGAGCTTGTATCGACGAGGTGTTTAGTTGCTGCCTGTGGGCCAGGACACAGCCTTTCAGGGGATGCCGACATCCCAGGAAGTAACAACAGTGTGACCCCCCCAACAAAGAGTGGCTGCTTAAAAATGGTTTGCCTCTGATATTTGCATTTATTTCTTCCTTTGGTCAGATTCCACCTCAAACTGTGGGTCTTGAAGTTCCTAGCTCAGGAAACATGGCTGAAACACAGGAGGACTTAGCTCTAGGTTCATAGAGGGACACTTTTTACTTTAATAGTGTGTAATTATTTTTTTGTGACTTAGGGAAAATGTAAGTAGCACATCAGATCCATAGTTTAATAAATATTGTCATCCGAGATAAGATTAAAGTAAACTTTAAAAGACGGGTTGATTTAAAGAAAAACATGAGAGAAAGTCAAGTGGTATAGATAATAACAGGAGTTGTGATAGTAGTACATGGGTAATGGAAGTTTAGGCACCACTGCTCTGGCTGTACCAAGCTATTCGTCATTGCCCAGGCATAACGGGCACTTGCACGATGCCATTCATTTGTGCTTTCATTTCCAATTGCTTGGAATGCCAAGCTCTCCTTTCTTCACTCAGAAAACTCCTATTCATCCTTCAAAACCTTGTCCAGATGGTACCAACCATGGAGAGTTACACTGATATTTGATATTTCTACCAGGGGTTGCTGTTGGAAGTTAAATAATGTGGCATTTCCGTCATCGAAAGTCCACTGTTAAGTCCAGTCTTCTTTTGTCACGTGCTGACAGGCGCCAGTGAAGTGCAAGGAGTGGGGGTTGTCGGAAATCCCCTGGAAATCTACAGCGTGTCATGTTCACTGGGCAGCCTGAGCTGCTTCATTTGATACAGACACGTTTTTTAATGTGTGTTTAAGAGGTGTTTACAATGGCTTTACAATATTTAATGCCTATTTTCATAGGGGTTTTATGCCCGCGATTTAAGAAAACATGCCTAATAATTTTGCCAAACCTAATCATCTCTTAGAGTGCCTGGTAACTCACTGGGATTGAATGAACAGAATAAATCTCCTGAAACGACTGAGAACCGTGATTTTATTCTATTTCCCTATGGAGAGAATACTGTCAACGAGAGTGGTATCTAAAATCACGGGATCAACGTCTTCTCAAACTATAATTCAGTAGATGCCCATCGAAGGGGGACATGGTGAACTGAGATGGATGCTAATTTGGCTTTTATTCAGTAATTCTATACTGTATGTGTCTTTGAAACACTACCCCCAGCCCATTTCCTGTGATGTTTCACACAGGGTGTAGTTTTGATCTGAGGACTTAGCTCCTACCCTACCACTTAAAAAACACCCACACAACACAAATTTTGGCAGTGCCGAACTGGTGAAAGATGTATTGAGAAGGGTTTGAAATCACAGGTGGAGTCCAGGACTCCAGGCGGACGCTAGGTCATTTCTCCTGTTGTGGGTGCATGAGCAGAACCTCTGATCATTCACGAGGGAATGGGAAGGAGGCGGCAGAGGACGCTCTGTGATGCGCCGGGAAGGAGGACTGGCCGCATCCTGTGGTTCTGAATCTGAGGGCCTCTGTGCCGAAGCGCTAGCCTGGCTTTTGGCTTCTGCCTTCCCTGGGTCCAGTGTGACTCAATACATGGTGTTCCCTTCCACCTCGTGAAAGTGCTGCGATCTCCGCCCAGAAAAGGCCTTTTCCTCTCTGTTTTCCCCACGCCCCTCCTCCATGGTTGGTTGTGCAACCTGAAGGGGCACTCAGCAGGTATCTGTGGGGGTGTTTAGGTTCATGCAACAATCAAGACCTGTTTATAACTCCCCCGGACACCCATCCTTGATAAAAATACTCAGCAAGAGCAGGAATTGGTGGTGCTTCCTGACATGGTAAAACACACGCGCCTGAAGTGAGCATCTTGCTCAAAGCAGGAGCTCAGAGGACCTTCTCTGAGGTCGGGAGTAAGGCAAAGGCGCTCACTCGCTCACTGCCAGGTAACGTTGTTTTGGAGATTTTAGCGACTGCAGTTGAATAAGAGGAAAAAGTTAGGCACAGGAATTGGCAGAAAAGAGGTAAGACTGTCTGTCTCTGCAGATGGCACAGTAACATACCTGGACAACCCGGGAGATCCAGTGATAAAAATAACTCAAATAATTAAAGTTAGGTAGAGGCATATAAAATGAATAATAATAAAAAACTCGCCTGAAATAGAGAAACTACGTTTCATTGTTTTTGTTCATAGGTATGTTCATTTTCTAAAGTGTTTTTTGTGTGTTGACGGATTTTAACTATATCATGAAACATCACTTTTTAGTAATTTGGTCAAAAAGTGGTATTTGGTTTCATGTCTCTTTGACCCATCTTATTAAAGGTCTTGCTGTCTTTCTGTTGGTTCCTGACATGTTCTTTGCTCTGATTTCTTTCCTCTGGGACTCTCCTTGCCTGGTCCCCTGTCGCTGTTTCCAGGCGGGTTTTTCAGCCTCAGAGGGGAAGTCACTGCTCTCGACCAGCCAGACAGTGGAAGGAAACATGCTCCCCAAATCCAGTGCCGCTGTGGCCAGATTTTTGGTGGGGAGGCTCCCTGGGGGTTAGCTCGGGGCCCCGCTCAGGGTGGACCCCAGAGGGGTCTTCAGTGTACGTTCTTCGCGTCTGAACTTTCAGTGGCCTTGGATTTTTGTTTTGGCACTTTATAATTTTTAAATTAATGATTTTAAACCAAATGGTTTAAACCAAATGGTCCAAAAGGGCTTCTGACAAAACGCAGCTAGCCCGTGCCCTCTCTTGGCTCCACATTCCACTTCCCTTGGCTTCGGCTGCTGCTTGTGGTACATGACTCTGTTCCCACATGTCTCTCGGCTCGTCAGTTTCCTACTTACGCCTCTGTAAGTATGGCTCAGTGCTGAGCCAAGTAGAGTACTAGGATCGGATCTCTTGTGCAGCTTTGTGACTACAGCAGCTTATTACTGCCTAGTTTTCCACTCCCTTTGAACATCCACCTAAGTCACTCCCACCCTCAGCATCTCTGTAAAATGCTGCTGGATACCGTTGGCTTGCCAGATAATTGCTCAGTGCCAGTGTTTCCCTGGAGATATTCACCCTCCATCCTCCTCAAACTGGACTGCTCATTCCCTGCTCTAAACTGCTCTCCTGGGACCTCCTTTGCCTCTCACTAGGTTGGGTGCCCTGATGCACAGATCTTCGATTTTCCTCTTTGCCAGTTTTAGTGGAACACATCCTCCAGTGGCTTCCTGTGAAAGGTAATACATTCCCCAGGTGTGATAAAGGCTCAGTTGCATCAGCAGTGGCTTCAACAAGAAAGATGATGATTGTTTCTGATGTAAGGATGAAGTTGTTAAGAGGTCCAGGGCTGAGCTAGCAACTCTGTGATGTTGGGGACCCAGGCTCCCTCTGCCCCGTTCTGCCATCCTTGGGAGCTGCCCTCTTTGTGTGGTGCATGATGGCACATCACTGCACCAGTGTTCAGCCCAAAAGGCTGTGGAGAGCACACCTAGGATCTGTATCCACCACTTTGCTCTGATCCCATTGGCCAAACGCAGTGACCTGGCCGCATCTGCTGGTGGGGTCTGGCTAGGCAGACATGTCTGGAGTTACTGGGTAAGAAAGGGAGACCTCACCCGGAGGGATATTCGCTGTCATGGGGTACAAGGGTGGTTTTCCTGAAGTTTGCGCGTGTGGAGACGTTTCCTGGCTGGGTACGGCATTCTCCCCACAGGGCTGAGAGGCACTGCTGTGTCATCATCCAGCTTCTGAGGTTTCTGTTCAGAAGTCCAGGAACTGTAGATTCTCTCCCTCCCTTCTCTGGCCACACCTCTGCCTGTCCCTCTAACCTGATCTTCACTCCCCATTCCAGCCTCTAGCCCCGGGGCTCATTCCTCACCTTCCAGCTTTCTGAATAACAAATTGTGTGGTTTGCAGTTTCTGGCCATTGCTTGCTTGTGTCACCTCCCCCCCCCCCCCCCCCCCCCCCCACTCTACCATGCTGCTGCTTAATGCTGCTGTTAGCAGGCCCACCCTCCAGAGCCACTGCTCTATGTTGCTGGGCCCACCCTAGTGTTTCTGAGCACCCTACATGTTCATAGGTCTGGGAGGGGCCCGAGAACCTGCATTTCTACCGAGTGTCCGTGGGACACTGGTGCTACCGGTCTGGGGACCACAGCACTGCTCCTGAGAATAGTCCCTGCTGCGTACGTTCCAGATCTGATTTCTGCAGCTCTGCGTGCGCCCCTGCCAGGCCCAGTCTTAGCAGATGGTCTTACTTTTTACGTTATTAAGACATTCGAGTCGCAGCCACGGCCAGCTTCCTGAGACCTCCTCTCTGTGTCAGGCTCTGCTGCTGCTGTCCCTCCTTGCCTCCTGTCTGTGTCAGGCTCTGCTGCTGCTGTCCCTCCTTGCCTCCTCTCTGTGTCAGGCTCTGCTGCTGCTGGCCCTCCTTGCCTCCTCTCTGTGTCAGGCTCTGCTGCTGGCCCTCCTTGCCTCCTCTCTGTGTCAGGCTCTGCTGCTGCTGTCCCTCCTTGCCTCCTCTCTGTGTCAGGCTCTGCTGCTGCTGTCCCTCCTTGCCTCCTCTCTGTGTCAGGCTCTGTCTGCTGCTGTCCCTCCTTGCCTCCTCTCTGTGTCAGGCTCTGCTGCTGTCCCTCCTTGCCTCCTCTCTGTGTCAGGCTCTGCTGCTGTCCCTCCTTGCCTCCTCTCTGTGTCAGGCTCTGTCTGCTGCTGTCCCTCCTTGCCTCCTCTCTGTGTCAGGCTCTGCTGCTGTCCCTCCTTGCCTCCTCTCTGTGTCAGGCTCTGCTGCTGGCCCTCCTTGCCTCCTCTTGTAGAGTTGGTCCTTCATTTGGGCTTTTGACCCTCTTCTCGCTCACCTCCAGGTTCCCCCCTTTGGCCAGTCCGTCCTTCATATCTTGTTAGTAGTTCTCTCCTCTGACACAAGTTAAATTCATGGTGTGGGTCTCTACTTTCCCAAGAGGTTGTCAGCCTGTGATACGCTTGCTGCGTGCTAGGATCACTGGGGCAGTAAAGAATACAGATGCCCCATCCCCCCAGACCAATTGACCCAGACGCCGTGGGGAGGCCCAGGTGATTCTAATGGACAGCCTGGGTTAGGGACGGTTGCTGTAAATCTTTGACCCTGGAAAAGAGGACACAGCTGGGGAACAGTGACCCTTACTGGAATCTAGTGTCCACAGAGTGTATTTCTCTCCTTCCAAAAATATTTCCCTACTCTGAAGTCTTTGTTGTTTTCCCCTTAACTAAGAGACGTCCTTAAGTAAGCAGCCCCAGCCCTTTCTGGTGCTGTCCATTTAAAAAGCTGGATGAGGAAGAACCTTGTTCCTACAATTAATTACTGTTGTCCACTTCTAATTACCTCCTGAAAGACCCCAGGCACTGGGAAAGGAAGGGAGCTTAGAAGCTTCTAGTTGAGGAATGAAAGTCGGGGCGGCAGCAGCTCTGTTCTGGGTGGTCAGCCCCTGGTGACTACTTTGGTCGGAAGTCCTGGGCCTCACTGGCCCCCCAGCGCCTCACACACCTTACGTTGGTCTCTTCTTCTCAGCCCAGAGGTGGATCTGGTTGGGCCCTTGTCCCGGGGCCCATGTGGGCTCTTCTGGTTGCTTCTCCAGGGCCTGAACAGATCTTTAGAGCAGGACAGGAATGGAAGTGGGTGTTCTCTGTTTCAGACAAGAACCACATGTTAATGATTACTTTGGTTCTGAGTAAAAACTACCCCTGCTCAGAGGGGCAATCAAGGCAGGGACATGTAGCAGTGAATTGGGGCTACAACAGTCTCCTAAACATTTCTGTCCCTAAGCAGTCATCTGGTGCCTGTTGAAAATACAGACTCCTGGACCCTTCTCCTGGAAGGTTTCATGGAGCAGGGCCTGTATCCTTAATACTGAGGGCCCCGGGGAGGCGGGGGGGAGTTCTGATGGTTCAGGGCCCTCAGAAATGCATGGCTAGAGTGCTTTTGTCTCAACAAATCCAGCAACTGAGTCCTCACACCCCATTCCCTTGACTCCTCAAGAGTATTGGCTACACTGACCTCAGGTTTCCTGCCCTCACACTCTCTGAATCCACGTCCTCCCACACTGTGGTGGCATTAGAGTGGCTTGGTGGAGACATATGCTGGGCCCCTCCCCAGGAAGCCTGTGATAAGGCAGGCGGGTGGAGGCATCTGCATGTGTCATGCTCCCCAGCTAGTCCTCCCACACCCAGGGCGAGGACTTCCACTGGGTCTCCTAAATCTCGGATTATCTCCTCTCGCCTGTGTCCTGAGTGTAGGTGTCCCCCCGAGTCTGTTCTGGGCTGCCTTCCCCTCCCCCACTGCATCTTTTCTCCCCGTGACTCACCCGGCCCGTGGCCTCCGTGGGCTCCTCCGTTTGGCACTGACAGATTGTTGACATCCCCACTCAGTGTCTCCCCCACAGCCCCAGGGCATCCTCACTGGGGGGATGGCCCATCGCCCTGATGTTTCTCTTGATTCCCCACCTGCCCGTTCTTCTCAGAACTTCTGAAGCTGTTCTGTGCACTGCGGCCGCCCTGCTTAACCTCCCAGGGCTTACAGCTTCCTTCTCTAAATGAGGTGACACGGGAGCAGCCGGCACGTGGGGAGTGCTTCATAAAGGTTAGTTATTGTTACCGCTCTGATTTTATTGACTTTATTAGTTTATTCATTACTGACACACAGAGAGAGAATGTTCTACTCCACGGAGGCACATGCTTTTTGCTCATATCTAACGGGGCATTTATAAAAGCTGATCGTTACATGACCACAAAGAGTGTTGTAATTATAAATTCCCCAACATGGGACCCATGAAGCCTAAGCACCCATAACAAGAACAAAAGCGCCTAGAAGTTAAGAAACATTCCTCTAAATAACTCCTGGTCAAAGAAAAAGTAAAGTCTGGCCTTCTAAATGATTCAGAAAATAATGAAAACGGCAATGTTTCTTATCAAAGTTAGGGTTATGGCTAAAAGATGTTCTCAGAGGAAAAGTGAGTAACTTGGATCTTGTGTTACTTAAAAAGAAAAGTTAAAAATACCTAAGTGTTGGAACTGGAGAAAGATTAACAAAATCCATGCACAGAAAGCAGGAAGGAGCGGGCCTGACTGTGCCTCCCTGTCTGTGGACCCAGGCCCCCTGCTCTCCTGTGGCTCCGGGCTGTCCCCACCCTTGCCCCCCTCGAAATCCTCACGAGCAGAGAACCTGTGATTTTGAGCTGTCAGAGCCCTTTCCACTCATCTTGTCCCTCTGCCAGTTGCCCGGTCCTGCGGCGCCCACACCTCTGGGCTCTCCCCTCCTGGATCTGTCCCAGACTGCCCTGTCAGGCTTGGCAAACACGGCTCTGCGGCTCTGCAGCCCGGCGGCCGCAGTGCCCCCAGGATGCCGCCTAGCCTTGCGGCACTCAGCCCTCCACTCATCTGTGAGTTTCTTCCCCTAAAAAGGCCCCTTGCTTTTCTGTCTCCCTGTCTTTGTTCCTCCTGTTCTTCCCACCTCCGCCCATTTCTACTTGCCCAGCCCCAGTCCCACTCCTCCCCATTGCTCCCGGAGCCCTTTCCTCCCCTCCGTGTGCACGATTGCACGTTGCTGTTCCCGTCTTCTGGGCTCTACCCTTTCTGCCCCTTAGGATAGTTGTGGTGTTCTCAGGCATGCATTTCCTGCAGACCACCCCCCATCTTATCCTCACTTGCCTCTCTCCCACAGTGCTTTGCAGAGTACCTTGTGCATAGAAGGAACTTGATGAATGTCTGCTAATGAATGAAAGAAATCATTTGGAGAGATGGTTTGAGTTGATGCTGGCAGATGACTGTGTCCTAAGCTGTTGGCAGCTTTTTTTTTCTGTTAGGATCATGGTCCATAAATCAAACTGGACATGTGGCTCTCATGTCCTTCGATTGGGCTGCCAGGTTGGGCCCAGGTTGGCAGACAGGACACCTTTCCCACTTGTAGGACCAGCTCTGCCCTGTGCTTCCCAGCACCCTGCAGTGGCCACACTCCTGCAGGGGACCCATGCCTATCTGCCTGAGCCCACCCTGGCTGTTGATTTGGTGTGAGGTGGTCACTGACCCCTTAACTGGAATGCTTCTGCCTCTGCTGCCAAAGCCAGGGGCCTGGTCAGATTCAACCACACCTGCACCCCGCCCGGGTCACATCAGGGCAGTGAGTAAATGCGACATGGTGAGCATGACGTTGACCAGCTCTGGGGTGAGCGCCAGGGTGCACTTGTTTTCTATGCCGTCGTGAGTCTACAAATAAGTTTTTCAGGAAGGTCTGCCCCCAGCTCTGCTAGTCTCAGAGGGTCTGGGGGCAGCGTCGGCCGTGCTGGGCCCTGAGTTCCAGGTGGCCTACCTGACCCAGCAGGGCTCCCCAGCTCTGCCATTAACATGCTTTGGGAAAACAATAACGGGATAGTGACTGTCATGAAACCTTCATCAGTTAGCTCACTGGGGCTCCACCTGTCACACTGCCCTTGGTCCCCTCAGGCCAGCAGGGGCCTATCCAGGCAGACGTGGTCCTCAAGGGGCAGCAGCTGGAGGCCAGTCCTCTCTTCCCTCGCTGGGAGGTCTCCCCAGACCCAGCTTTGCCCCCACGCCTCCACACCCCCTTTCAGCTCAGTGCCTTCAAGAGTGTCTGCTCTCCCTCCCTCCTGTCCCTTCATCGTCCTTGCTGAAAACTGCTCCAAACGCTTCTCTCCTCTCAAGGTCAGAGTGGGCAGGTCTTTGTTGGCGCTCACAGTTCGTCTGGCCCCTGCTCTCAGCCTCCTTCCCGAGGCCTAGGGGTTGCCCACTGCTGCCCCTTCCGTCCCCATGCTGTTCCTGCTCACCTTTCCTGCCTGCTTCAGGGCCTTGGGGCCTGTCCTCGCCCCTGCACTCCACGCCTCTGTGACTCACCCGGTCTCACAGCGCCCTAGGCTGACGGCTCCCATGTTTATTGCTCCAGCGGAAACTTTCCCCCGGACTCCAGCTGCCTTCTCAGGACCTCCCTGGAATGGCCGACAGGCCTCTCCAGTTTGGTCTCAGATACACAGCTCCTCGGCTGTCCTGACCCCATTCCTCCCAGCCTTCCTCCTGTAGTGACAGCCAGACCGTCCTTCTGGTTGTCGAGCGAGAATTCCTGTGGTCCTCCGTGACTCAGCTCTCTCTTGTAGACCCTCCATCTCATCTGTCGGCCAGTCCTTTGGGCTCCACCAGCAAAACATACCAGACACCTCCGCCATCACCTCCAGCTCCACCCATTACTGTTGAAATGGCCTCTTACATGGTCTCCCAACTTCCCTGATGGTCTCTTCTCAACATAGCAGCCTCACTGGTCCTTTTAGAGCAGAAGTCAGATCAAGTTGTGCCTGCTCAGGATGCTGCAGTGGCTCCTGTCTCACTCCACACAGAAGCCCAGTCTTTGTGCCCTTTCTTCCCTTTCACGGCCCTCCAGGATCTTGTTTCCCCGTGTGCCTCCCAGCTCCACCATAACCATCCTCTCCCCTTGCTCCTGCTCTCAGGACACACAGAGTACGCCTGCGGGCTTTGCGCCTGCTCTTCTCTTCCTGGGCTGCTCTTCCTTCCCTCTGCCTGAGTTGGGGTCCCCCAGACAACTACACAGCTGCCTCTCGTTTTGTTCAGGTCTCCGGAGAAAAGGTGGTCTTTCCTGACCGCCCTGTATTAAAATAGACCCCCTCCCCTGACCGTGCTTCCCTCTTGTTCTGAGGCACTTAGCACTGCCTGACAGATGCTGCCCCGGCTGGCTGGCTGCTCCCGCCAGGATGGAGGCTCCCAGCTGGGGCCTTTGGTCTGATGTACTTGCTTCATCCCCAGCACTGAGAACAGCCTGGTGCAGAGCAGACGGGCAATGTGCTGAATAAATGAGCTGGAAAGAGTGAAGACAGTCCCTGCGTGGAACTGCAGTGGGGGCAACAGTGATGTCAGCCCCTACCCAGAGGAGTGTGCAAGGCTGTGTGTGCACCTTGTCAGGGGACCACATGATGATGGCTCTCGAACTCGTTGAACACTTACCGAGCACATTCCCTGTGCCCATCTCTGTGCGAGGCCCAGAGATGCAGCAGAGTGTGGCACAGACACTGCTCCACCTGAGATGTTGGGAGACAAACCTTCTCTGACAACAGATCCTCCACACACATGTCCAGCAGCCAAGGGGACACACACAGCTGCCTGAGGGTCCCAAGGCCGGGGAACCTGAAGGAAGAGGCAGGAGAAACAGCAGGCCCGTGGGTGGAGGAAGGCAGGGACACACGGCTGAGAGAAGTTGGGTGGCCCACACAGAGGGAGTCTGGGGGGTGAGGTGCGGGGGAAGCCTCCCGTCCTGGTGCTCTCGTTCACTTGGTTTTCATGGGGCGGTTGTGAAAAAGCAGTTTTTTGCCCGTTAGGAGGAATTGGTTTCACTGAAGAGTACAGTGTAAACATAGGCGCCCCTTTCCAGTTTCATGAGCCCCACCGTGTGGAAGACAGTGTGTTGAGCCCTTGGTCAAGGGAGAAGGAAGAAAAGGGATGAGTAAGGCATGTTTCCTGCTTTTGAGGAACTTCTGGTCTAGCGGGGTCAAGAGGGGAGCAAGTGAATGCAGGTTTGGGCGCCAGTTTCTTCGTTACGAAGCTGAGAGTTCGTTAGGTGATAGCCACGTTCCTTCCAGTTCTCACTTTCTAAGAATCTTTGTTTTTGAAGATGTCATTCTGCAGCTAAGGCTCCAAAGTGCAGCTTCATGTCTATCCAGACGGCTCCAGGGGGACAGGGCGAGAGGTGGGGGTCTCGTTACAACCCTGGAAACCCCCAGTGCTGTGAACTGGCCGAAACTGCAGCTCTCCTTAGCCAGCTGTCCCAGGGCCCTGCTGACAGCTATCCCAGGACTGGTGTCCTCCTGACACACGGGACCTCTCAGCAGTCTCCTCCAGCTAGGACATGTGTGGTTTTGAGTCCCTGCCGGCCAGCAGTCCTCCCTGTCTTTCCAGAAATGCAAAGCATTTTGCTGGAGAAATCAGTCAGCCATACTGCATGAGAATGTCCTTCTCCACAAATGTACGGGCATCTTTCGTTTCTGGTGCCATATTAACCAGCTTTTGCTTCCTCTTTAGCTGCATTCCATAGGAGCACACATGGGCAGTGTCCTCTAATGGCGTCTTTCCTATCAACATCATGAACATATAATTTTTATACATTAGCCATCACTCCTGACTTCAGTCTAGACTCCTGTGAGGAAACAGACACCCACTGGAATGGGTCTTGGCCTTTGAAGACACGACCTTGCCTTGTGTGGACTCCAGGCTGAGGCCACAGCCTCCCCCTGGCCTGCCCCTCTGAGTGCGGAGCCACGAGGGGGCTCACGTGGAACTGCTGCACCTTCTCCCTGGGCTCCATGGCACTTGGGACAGGAATCCGCCTGCCCTGCTTTCCCTCTGCCTTGTTCAAAACAGGGAGAGCCTTGATTGTCAAACAGCAGTGAACAGCTTTAGTTGTGACCTTCTCAAGTTTCCTGACACAGAAAGTGAGGAATAAAATGTGGCCGGACAGCCCTTTCCCTGGCTGCCTGGCTCTGCGATGCTCCGGGCACGTGGGAGCCACAGTTCAGCTGAGCTGGAGGGCTCTGCCAGAGTTCCCACTTTTGACATTTTGACGTTAGAAACTCAACATCTTTGCTACACTCTGCATTAATTGCCAAAAATAACTCTTATTAATTACCTTATTCATATTCCTCTGCTCGTGGTCCTGGCTTGCAGAGGTGCCTGCAGATACGTTTGGAACCAGGGAGGAAGAAGCCAGACTGTCTCGGGAGGCTGTCCCTCACCTGCTCTTAGAATAACCCCTTGTAATTTCCAAAGGGTGGGCTAGTTAAAATAAGATGAACTTACTATTGTTTCTTAATATAGGAGGCTGGCGCCCACACTCCGTCAGTTGGGATTAAATATAGAAATGGGGGCATCTCAAATTGCCGCCCACAGCGCAGTCAGCGGCCCCAGGCTCTGAGCTGCTCACTGCTGTTCTGGGTCTGTAGGCAGGCGTGGCCCAGTCAGCCAGCCCGGCCTGGGAAAATAACATGGAGCTGCTATTTTTAAGCCAGTCAACATGTTGTCGATACTTTAAAAAAAAAAAACAAACCTATAAGCAGTTAAATGTTAAATTCAAAAATATCTTTGGGACCCGATGTTTATCTATATATTAGTGGCCAAGCAAGTCTTATTTTTTGTCCTTCCCATAATTCCTCAAATGAGTGCAGGGTCCAAGGACAGCAAATCCTACAATTTTGTTGTCATCTTTCAGTGTCGAGTCTTGGGTAATAAGGACAGCACACGACAAACTGGAATTTGCCAAAGTTGTCTTTCCCGTTGCCGGCAGCACCTGCTCTCCCTGACTTGGAAGAAGTTGATGCGGTTTTTCAGTAGGCACTTGGAAAGAGGCATTTTTGAGAAAACTCTGATACTTGACATTTTTAATTAAAGTGTAAAAAAGTGCAGAGGAGATGGTGGCTTCCAGTGTCACGAGGGCTGGTGGCTTCCTCTGGCAGACCCCCAGGGCCTCACTGCGTACTTATGAGGAAGGGCAGTTACCAACCAGGCAGGCAGGTTTCTGGTTTTGTTTTATTTTTTAACAAAATTTGCTTTTCTCAGTCAACACATGGATCATAATACATTCTGTTTACAGTCATAGACTGTATTTTTGGTGACAGTCTTTACAAACATGCCATGATGGGGTGAGAGTATATGGATTTTTAATTGTCTTCTGCTTGGATCATTTTCTCTTAGCAACAGATAACAAGAATGTCACAGAACCACATCCACGCAGCGATTTGTCCAAGGTTGTTCCTCACCAGGTAGTCACTCTGATCATCAACGTTTTATTATAATCTGGGTTTTTATGACATCGATTCCCTCCCCTCTAAGTAGCCACCCGAGTCCACTTTGTGCACAGGACCCCAGAGGACCACGGTTGTCCCTCCCTTTTCTCCAGGTCCCCTGCAGCAGCACTAAAACGTGCCTTTGTGAAAACAGACCTGGGGTTTCCAGGAGCCGCAGGCAGAGGTTTCCAGTGAGGGCCGTCTTCTCCAGAGGAGGTTCTGCGTCCAGCTCCAACCCCACGGCTTCCCTCAGACACAGTGGGGCTGGGAGCCCTGGCCTTTACAAGGCCGAACACTTGAGTTTTTGACAGAAAGTTTTTCCACGTAGTGAGCCCTAAAATCTACCTTGCTGTCACTTCCCATTGACCCTAGCATGGCCTCCCATGGAGGTACAGGTTGACAGCAGTGGCCAGAGTGGTCCAGGGGAGAGCCTTCCAGAGCTTGGCCTGCCCACTCCCCCAGGCCCTCTCTTGTGGAGCAGAGCCGGTTCCTTTCAGACCTCCACGTCCCACACGGTGCTGGGATTCCTCCCTGTGCTGGTCACTTGCTGCCCATATTAGTCACTGTTTGGTACCCGGGATAAACCCCCTATTGGGGTATAACCTAGTCGTAGACACACATGGTGGGATCGTGCCTTCCCCCCTGACCTGGGCACTAGCAGTCTGTGAGCTCATCCATGAGTCTCTGCCTTTTCTGTTGTTTGTATCAGGTTTGCAGCTCATCACAATCCTCTCCCCGGGTCTCTCAGCTCAGATTTGTGTGCTGGCTCTTGGGATCAGGAGAGAGCTGTCTCTTTAAGCATTGTTAGCCAACAGACCTAGCAAGGTGGTTTAAATATTGATTTATTATCCAACATGCCACCTGGCTCACCTAACTTTGGGTTTCTGTGGATTGGATAAGCATTTCTTTCCTGGCTGCACGTGGGCTGATTGTGAACCAGATTGTTGCTCAAATACAGGCCCTACAGCTAGCTGCTGGAGCTGCTTCCTTGAGCTGATTGTGATCTGTTAGCCGATGTTCCTTCCTCCATTGATTCATTTGTTTATTCAGCAACCCTTTCTGAGTACTATATGCCAGGTTCTGAATTGGGCAGGGACACAGGGACAAAAGTCACCTCCCCACCCATGCTGGCTCCCATGTCACATGATACAGATGGTCTGGGGGTGCTGCACAGGGCTGCTGGGGGCATCTGGCATCAGGAACTCGCCCAGCTGCTCGTGTCCTCCCCCATCCTGGCCGGCACATGCTTTGGATCCTGCAGTATTTTTAGTAACGGTGAGGTCCCTTGTGGGATCTCTTCCAGCATTTTGGATAAATGGAGCAGAACCCTAGTTGCAAGGAGCTGATTATGACTTCTTTCAGTAATTCTTCCATTCCTTTCTTTTCAGGGCATACAAACAAGAGTTAACTGTAGGCACTTTCTGCCTTTGAAACGTGAATTCCAGTACAAACTTGCATTTCTCATGTCCTTACCCTTCTCCTCAACCCCCCGGGTTGGTGACACCACCTGGTATCCGCGATGCTAGGAGGTCTGCGTCTGTGACCTTCCAGCCCTACACACTGATTTGACTGCCACCCCCACCTCTTGCCATGATCTCGAGCTCATTTCCATAATCTTATCTGAGTTAGGGATTCCACCTCGAGTCTCCCCGTCTCAGGACCTGGATGGAGAGGCAGCACGCTGTAGCCTCTGGTGCCCTGTGGTCAGGGCCTGGTCCCACTCTACCCCGAGGAGTACTGTGCCTTTGGACATGTGCATCTCTGTGCTCCCAGTTCCTGCTTTGATAAATGGAGACAGTAATGGGCCTTCCTCGCAGACGGCTGTCCAGGGAGGGTCAACATTCATTCATTCTTGCGTTGAGTCTCTGTTCAGAGCCTGCCAGGCAGCAGGCGCTTGGGATACAGCAGTGAACAGAGTTCCTGCCTCGAGGCGCCGACCTCCTGGCACGGTGACTCTGGGCCGTGCACTGGAGCAGAGCCTGTGCCCGGAGGCTCAGGAAACGCCAGCTGTTGTGTTCTTGTCTGGTTCGCTGCTCCCAGTGGTGTCATTGCTTCTCCACGACATATCCATTTGGTTCCTTCTCCTGTGCCAGACTTCAGTATCTCCTTTCTTCATTTTCCTTTCAAAAAATCCTGCTCGTCTCTGTCTTGATTGTTCTTGGAAGGACCCCGATGTGCCTGAGTCTGCTGATGTCTTCACCTGGGGAAAGGACAGCCACACGTGATGCACATTCTGTTGTGAACTTCCAACATCTCTAGTGCAAATACCCTACTAGAATCCTGTCTCTTCATCATCCTCGTGTTCAACTGTTTCTAGAGTCTAGATCGACATCTTCTTATGTAAATTATCTTCAGTGTGGCGGTGCTTCATGGCAGACGCAGCCCGTCTTGACACTTCATCAGACTCAATGAGCTTTGTTGGCTGCCCGAGGAAGTGTGCTTACCCAGCTTAGAGTTAGTCTGTGGGAAATGCCTTCTGGATTCCAGACCACCAGCTCATGCTGATGCTACTTGTGAGCTGGGGGCCACTTGTCCAGCTGTTGTAACAACTCAATTTTTTATGGTGCACATCAGCCTAGGAGAACTGTCTGTGGGCTCTCTCACTCCCTCTCGGAAACTTAAAACACGCACACACACAAACGCGCACACACACACACACCCTTAAGCCACAACCGAGTCAGCAGGTGGGCTGTGGGTCTCAGACCTGCCTCTGGGCCCGCTGTGGTTGGTGTGTGGCACAGTGAAGCCACCTGTCCCCTGGACGCCACCTTTGCCCCTGAGCAAAAGTGTGTAGTCCTCACCCCACGTGTTTGCTGGTGTTCTGAGACATTTCTCTTCTCTTTCCTTCTCTGTTTCTCCTCCAAACCTCAGATCTCTCCCCAAAGCCCTGAATTAAATCAGTGTTCAATTTAACTCCTGTGTCTCATAACGATAGCTGCCATTACTGAGTGGCCACAGGCCTCATCCCGTTTGCTCGTCACCTGCATGTAGTTCCTGTCACCCCTTCTCCTTGCAGATGCAGAACCCAAGGCTCAGAGGGCGATCTGGCTTCCAGGGTCCCCAGCCAGGCAGTGGTGGTAGTGATGCGCCCTCATGCCCGGCCCCCCAACCCCCCAGGCAGTGGTGGGGCCACTCACACCCAGGCCGTCTGACTCTAGAGTCTGAACCACCGTGTGAGTGGGGCCTCCACCCTGCCAAGCCCGCCCTTGCCCATCTTCCCTGAGGCCCACTGCTGTGGGCAGAAAGGCCAAGAGAGACTTGTGGCGGGCTTAGGCAAGGCTACCCGTGTCCATTTCCAATTATGACTTAACCCAGCAGCTTCTTTGCAAAGCAAAGCGACCCCTTGTCTCGGACCTTTGGGCGCCAAGCAACTCGAAGCCTGGAGGCTCTCTGCCCTGCCACCTCCCAGAGCCTCAGTTGCCCTGGGATAGAACCTGGCCCCTGTGATTCTTTCCTCTGCCAGAGAGCTGTTTTCCCCGCGTTTCATTTGCATTTTCTTTAGAATTGGACCTCCGCGTGACTTAGAGCCTCACTGTTAATTTGAAAACAGGGTATGTGAATACCTGCGTAGATTGAGAACAAATGTGCCATTATCTTTGAAAGTGCTTTTAAATGGCCAGGGGCAGCTCTCATGGGTCATCATCATTATCATCATCATCATCTAGCAGGACCTTCCATAAGAAAAGTCCTGATAATAAAAGCATAGTTTTTAAATCAAGAACATTAATTAAAAAAAAAAAAACCTTTTTATTCTGGAAATGCCCAAATATTCATGAAAGTAGAGAGAAGAGTATACTGAACCCCAGGTGTCCCTCCCAGACAGAGGGCCCCTCCCTCCGTCTCCCGAGTTCCTTTTAAGAAGTGTCTTTTGCTGTATTTGTATGAGGCCTCTAGTCCAGTACAGAAGGGGATTCAGTTCTTTTTTTGGTTGTATCATTTTTTGAGATTTTTAAATTAATCACCAATGTTTAAAAATCAGCAGATTCCTCATAAACACGTAGGTTCCTGGTTTCTCTTGGAACATTGGGAGGCTGGTGGTGGGGCCTTGCTCCTTGGGTGGGGACAGCAGGCAGGGGCTGGGCAGTAGCTGTCCTTTTGAGGGACCCCCGCCAGCCCTCCTCACTTCCCTATGTCACCTGCCTGGCCTGCCCTAAACACGGTTCCACGTGAGCCTGGCTTTCATGAGTGGGATGGAGTCTGTCTTTCTGCTTCTCTCCAGGTTTTTGCAAATCGTTCTGTATCCTAGGGTGAATATGCATAACCTTCTAAGATTTCTGATAGCTGTTAGGTTGATTAGTATCACGTTGTTACCTTTGTAGGTCAAAAATGATTGATTTTGGTGATTTCATGGAGTTCAACCTAATAAAAGATATGGTTTAAAATTTTTAAAATGAAGGAAGAAGTACAATATGCATGTTGTGCTGGGGGGGCAAGATTTGGGGGTGGGGGAGTAGCAGGTGTGCAGTCATGATCCCATCAGACTAAAGGGGTGTGGTCAAGAGCCCACAGCGGCTGCAGCCTGAGGTTGTGATGAGACCTTGGCCTCCCGTGAGCCTGCTTTTCTCCTTTTGTTTGTTTTATATAACAGCTTTATTGAGATGCAGTTCACATACCATACAATTCACCCATTTAAAGTGTACAAGTCACTGATCTTTAGTGTATTCACGGTTACACAGCCTTCACCACAACAAATTTTGGAATATTTTCATCACTCCAAAGAGAAACCCCTACTCACATTACAGTCGCTCCCATTTCCCCCTAATCCCCTACTGCTAGGCAACCACTAGTCCACCTCTGACCCTATGGGTTTCCCTGTTCTGCACATTGCAGATGAATGGAGTCAAACAATATCCAGTCTTTTGTGACTGGTTTCTTTCACTCAGCTTAGTATTTTCCAGATTCGTCCATGTTGTAGCATCTGCCAGTACTTCGTGTCTTTTTATGGCCAGATAGTATGCCAGTGTGTGGATCCATCACATTTTCTTTGTCCTTTCATCAGTTGATGGACATTTGGGTTGTTTCCACTTTTTGGCTATTATGAATAATGCTGTTATAAAATCTCTGTACAAGTTTTTGTGTGAAACTGTGTTTTTATTTCTCTTGGGTGTATACCTAGGAGTGGAATTGCTGGGTCATATGGTAACTTGATGTTTAGCCGTTTGAGAAACTCCAGTCTGTTTCCACAGTGGCTGCACCATTTTCCTTCCCCAGCAGCAGTGTACAAGGGCTCTGATTTCTCCACATTCTCACCAGCACTTATCTGACTTTTTGAGGCAGCCATTCCACTAGCTGTTGTAACCAAACTTTCCTGGCAGGATAAGATATCTGTGGAGTTAGGAAAAGGATTGTCATTTTGTTAGCGCCCCAGAACATTAGCCATGGTCGCGAGGAAGCCAGGTTGATGACGTGAGCTTCAGCACGCTCAGATGGTGCCTCCCCGCCCCGGAGCTGGCTGCGCCCCTGCTGCTGGGTAGTAAGAGGGCTTTGGTTTTTACTCCTTGTTTCCAGGATAGCAAATAGCCTCCCCTTCCCTCATATCTAATCTGCCATGTGCCCCTTCTCTGTACAGGTGTCACCATGAAGCTCATGGATGAGGTGGCTGGGATCGTAGCTGCTCGTCACTGCAAGACCAACATAGTCACGGCTTCCGTGGACGCCATTAACTTTCATGACAAGATCAGAAAAGGTAACAGAATCTGCTGACAGAGAGAAGGGGGTGGCTTTGGCTGCTTGGGTCGTTTGCACCAGTTTGCTTTTGGTTCACACACTGTCACTCGGCTGCATTGTCTGCCCATTTGCTGCAAGAAACAGGAAGCCAGAGTCCTGTGCTTTGTCCTTGTTGCTGTGTTTGTGAGGCTAGGGGTCGTTGATTTGATTTTTCAATCTGGTAAAATCTGTACCTCAGATATGATTGGGGCTTTATCCTACTAAAGAGCAGCATGAACTCATTCAAAATGCCCCCTGAACAGAGCCCTACAAAGATCCTGTGAGCACAGTTGCTGTGACAGTTGCCAGCAGATCTTGTGGCAGGCACGTTTCTTCTTCAGGGAGGAATAGATAATCCGTGATGTAAGTAATGAGGGGGTCGGTGCCGAGAAGCCTGTGGACCACAGTCCTTGGCCAGCCCTGCCCACGCCACCTGGGGCAGCACTGGGGTTTGGTAGTTTTTCCCAACACCCAAATCCAGTCCCAGTGACTTGGCCCCACCCGGAAATGGTGCTTGCCGTCTCTCCAGTGACTTTGCCGGCAGGGGTGGCAGGGCCTCCGCAATGAGCATGGGTGCAGTTCACCATGCTCGTCTCACATCGTTGCTGGTCTGAGATATAAAGTGAATGTCTCCACCAGACACGTGGTGATTTCTGTTCATGTTGTGTCTTCTGAGATGGGGCTCTGCGCCCATGAAGTGTAGCACTTTGCAGTGGGGTCAGGGCTGCGAGAGCCTGGTATTGATTCTGAAGAAGTCTCACCGTAAAAGCAGCTCATTGGAAAAGCTGTGGGGTCAGACCAGCTCCCAGCCGTGGGAGGTGGCAAAGTGGAAGGAAGGCAAGTTGGTCTGTGCTCGCCACGGGCCTCGAGAAGCACCGCTCACTCGGTGGAGCAGTCCTGCGTTCAGAACCACAAAGGCCGCGGTCCGGCCCCTGTGCTCTCTCCTGCAGCTGCTCCTGCAGAACACACCTGGCACTTGAAGGCCTGTGTGCTGGGGACAGAGCATCTTGAAATTGGAAAGGTAGGGGCTTGCCTCCCCTCCCTGCCATGATCGAGAGCAGGTTAAGCTTCCCCACGTTGGATCGGGGGTGCTCTTAGCGTGAGGAGAAGGACCGTCTGTGGCACTGTCCCCCTCTGCTCTGCAGCATCTCCTCTTACCTGGTGGGTGTTTGCCACCGATGCAGACCACTGTGTCATTTTAGGATTTGCCCAAAATAAGTGGGTCTTGTCCATCTTGGCTCCTCCTCTGTGGGCCTTGAGTGTTGTGTGTGGTGGTGGCATAAACGTTTGGGAAAGGAAGAACCCTGTTGTACCACGATTCCATGGCCCTTTTTCTGGAACTCCTCCTGGGTTATTACCATGATCAGAGCTTTGTTGTTAAGCACAACTTGAAAATCCACATGGAAAACACACGTACGTTCCATGGAGCTCGCTCTGTTCAGTGTCTCTTGAATGTCCTTTGAGAACCGCTAAGAAAAGAAGGAGTCTTTCCTAGATAGCCAGCCAATTTCCTCAACATCAGCCCAGTCAGCAAATGTGATCTGCAGCTGCGGGAAGCTCCCAGAGAAGGGGGAGTCAGCCTTGGTTAGCAATGAGAGATTCCTGCCCAGACTGCGCACCCTCAATCCCTTCTGTGACCAGAATTCACGTTCAAGGAAGAACTGAAGGAGGGCCTGGCTGGTACTGGTCAGGAGGAATTATTAATTTTGAGGGAAGTCCGTGAGCTCTAGTGGGAGTAGAGTGCTTTTTCTAGGGATTCATTTGACAACCTAGGAGACGGGTAAGTCGTATGTGGAATTGCTTTGACCAAGACTTTTCATTCTAAAAGTTACCCTTATTCCAAAACAGAGGAAGTGATCTCCAGTTTCAAAAGCTGTAATTTTTGGCAGAACATTCTACTGTGAATTGGTTTCCTTCAAGCAGTGAGATTAAGGGTGGGCTGAGTGGGCTTGTCCGGCTACACCTGTGATGCTGAGCCATCCACAGCCCCACCCAGTGCCCCTCAGTGGTGTCACAGCCTTGGCTTTGAGCCCAGGGCCCCAGAGTTGGGCTGGCTGGGCCTTGTGCTCAGGCCTGACCTGGGGAGCCCCAGGGGAGCAGAGAGATTGTTTCTATTTTCTCAGGTCCTATCTTGTTTTGTGTAGAAAGGAATTTGGGCCAAATTAGAATAACGATGATGGAGTCTGGCCTATTTCTGTGCCCGTGTCCTCCAGGGGCCGTTAGACGCTGTCACACCTCATTTGTTGTTTTCCAAAGGAATGTCCCCGTGTGAAGTCGTCACCTGTCTCCTCTCTCCTCCCAGCGCACGTGGCTCTATAGAAGAGCCTGCCCGCTTGTTTCCAGGGTGAGGTCTCAGTTGTGGCAGCACACAGGCGGCACCCCCTTCAGAGACAGAATTGTCACATCTTGTCTTCAGTTCCGTGTGGCAGAGGCCTCTGCGGGCACTGCTGCTTTCCACTGGCTCCTTCCCCACGTTCTTTGCTCCTCTAGGGAAATGCAGAGCGAGGCTGGCTAAGCCTGGGGTGATCCTCTGGCTCTGGGTCCTGATGACAGGCGATCCAAGCGTGTCAGAAACTTGCTGAGAGAGATGGGGGATGGATGTTCCCATTGTTCTGCTTGATCTTCTGGTGTGAATCTGCCAAGGATACTGTAAACCCAGGGACTCCCCAGGTGTGGCTTCCAAGCTGCTGCTGTCCTCTGGCGCAGTGCCTTCTCTCACCTTGCAGTTTCACTCTAGAGTAAAGGGGCTGAGGGGGCCAGACCCCTGCTGCCCCTCGGGGTGCAAGGCAGCATTGGCCGGGCCTGGGGACTGCTGGCAGGAACGAAACCCTGGCACGCATGTCCACATGTGGGGCAGTGGCGGAGTTTAGTGCTATAAAGGGCAGTGTGAGTATCCCAGGGCCTCACAACAAATGACCACAAACCGGGGGCTTCAAACAGCAGAAATGTGCTCCTCCCAGTTCTGGAGGCCCGAAGTCTGAGCTCCAGGTGTGGCAGGGCTGCGCCTCCTGCAGCAGGCTCTAGGGGAGGAACCTTCCTTGTCCCCAGCTTCTGGGGTTCCCAGGCACCCCTTGGTTTATGGCCACATCGCTCCAGCCTCTGCCTCCATCTTCACGTGTCCTCCTCCCCTGTCTCTTCTCTTCTTCCGTCTCTTATCAGGACGCTTGTCACAGGATTTAGGGCCCACCTGGATAATCTAGGAGGATCTCTTCTTGAGATCCTTAACTCAATGACGTCTGCAAAGACCTTTATTCCAAATAAGGTCTCAGTCTGAGGTTCTGAATGGACATAGCTTTAGGGGCCACTATTCAACTGCAATGCTCTCTCTCCTTACAGCTTAATTCTTGTAGACAGTAGCTCACTTTCACAAAACTGTAAGGTTGGTAAACTCTTTTCTGTGCCCCAGGCTGCCTCTTTCCCACCCTTTGCCCACGTGGATGTGGGTCCTTCCCTCGTGAGAGCTGGCAGTAAAGTCAACGCCCAGCCCAGAGAGGGCGTGGCTCTGAGAGTACCCGGCTGTGAGAAGGGCGCTCACACAGTCAGGCGGGGGCAGCCCCACTGGAGCAGAATTGAGAGGCTGTGTGCCTCCCTGGCATGGAGGCACCGATGAAAGACCCAGGAACAAACGAGGAGCCCAGGAAGCAAATGTTTTGTGAAACAAGGAAGCACGGTGGCTTGGACCTTCTTTTTGTTGGGGCATAGAATTAACTCGTTCCTAAGTCCAGTGTAAAACTTAATCCGCATAAGGACTATTTTTTAAGTAGTGATATTTTCATGGAAAAGGTGCCGGCTGGTGGTCATGGGCACATGTGGGCGACTGAGCCGGTGGGCACCCTGGGCTGTGACCATAGTGCAGCAGCTGTCCACAGCCAGCAACTGGCCTGATCGGGCAGCACCCACGCCACTTTGTTTGGGAAATGTTTGCACATCACCTGGTCACCTGCCATGTCTCAGACACACAGCCCTGGGGGTCCCGTCCATCCCGTACCACCACATATGAGCAACCCTCCTCCTGGTCCTCCTGAGAGGGGTGCCTCCCACCTCCCAAAGGCTGACATGACGCTGTGGGGAAAAGCCCAGAAATTAAGATGTGTTGCCATCCAAATACCCGGTCTGTGTATGAGTTTCCTGTGGCTGCTATAATCAATTACCACGAACTAGAAGCTTAAAATAACACAAACTCATTCTCTTACGCTTCTGGAGGTCAGGTGCCTAAAAGAGGTCCGAGGGGCTGTGTTCCTTCTGGAGGCTGTAGGGGAGGATCTGTCTCTTTGGCTTGTCAGCTAGTAGAGGCTGCCTGCAGTCCTGGGCTCCTCGGCCCCTCCCTACCGCCACTGCTTCCATCGCCCCGTCTCCTTATTCTTACTCAGACCTCCTGCCTCCCTCTTAAAAGGACCCTTGTGATGACTTGGGACCACCCAGATAATCCGGAATCATCTCCCCATTTTGAGGTCCTTAATCACATCTGCAAAGTCCTTTTGCCCTGTGAGGTCACATATTCACAGGTTCCCTGGGTTATAACGTGGGCATCTTTGGGGGGCCATTATTCTGACGACCATAGGTGGTGTCTTAGCAGATGAAATATGACTTTCTGACTTACCCATTTCAGCATATTTCATTAGAGAAACAGCTGGAATGGAGAGGAGGCCAGACCTTTGGGTTGACCGGCTTCTTCAGATCTAAAGCAGGAAATTCTTCGCTTTATCTCCATTCAGCCTCTGATAAAACTACTTACTGGGAAGAGCAGTCCTTTGTACGTATCAGCCAAATGCCAGGCCCAGCTGTGGCCTCACCTGTCACTTAGATGCAGTGTCCTTCAGGAATCCATGCCTGCAGCTTTGCCTCAGGAAAACTTTGCCCAGAAGGTCAGAAGATGAGTTTGAATTTCAGCCATGAGAGGTGTGTGCTGAGGAGTGAGCGCTCACTACACCCACACTCCTAACACCGCGGGGGCACTTTTCGGGGGCTTGCAGGGGCAACTCTCATCCTTTGGTGACCTGCTCTCTAGTGGGGGAGCACATTTGCTATTTACAAACCAGATTCTTCTAGGATACCGTCAATGCTTGCCTAGACCAGAGGGCCCGTCTCTCTTATACCCTTGCCATCCCCCCGCCACCCCCTTCTAACGCCACCCACATGTTCACTGTCTTTAGTGCCGGTGACCTGTCACTTCTCTGCTCATGGCCTCGATGGCTGCCCATGATACCAAGTTCAGCCCAAGCCCTCCACCTGGTGCTCAAAGTCCACCACGGCCTGTTCCTCCCTCCCACCCGTGTGTCAGCTGGGTTCAGGGTCCTCGGCAGGGGCGTAGTGAGTTAAACTCATGCCAGGCAGTCAAGGTGAAGAAAGAAAGGAGTGCTTTGTCTGTGAGAGTAGGTCGTGCAGACCCTTGACTTGTTAGAAAGTGGGTAATGCCTCCCAGGGCTGCTCACCCAGCAGCGGTGGACTGAGCGCCCTGTGCCAGGATGGGGGCCAGCATTGCTGAGGTGGGGTGTGGTCCACCCGGCAGTGTGCCACGTAACAGGAGCACCAGCATCATTCAGGGCTGATGAAGCTTGAAAATGTGAACTTACTTTTTACATATCACTTGCTCCATCTCTGAATTTTTTTTTTTTAGTTGAGATGTTAAAATGCCAAGGCAACTGTTAAGAAAAGTTAAAGAGTAAATAGTGACCTTCGATACGATGATTTTCGAAGCCTTGGGTAGGAAAACCTAAAGCTGAAGTTTTCCTGTAGAGAAGTGATCTCTCCAGACTATTAAGGTGGAAAATGAAGAATCTTCTAGAAAACGCTTTGGAGTGTGTTATGTAAGAAATACCAAAGTCACTTCACTTTTCTTAAGAAAGTTCACTCTTTTTGGATCTCAAACGCTGAGCTGGTCTTAAAGTTTGAAATACTTGGCAACTTCTCAGCCTTGGTAAGAGCAATGTTTTATTATTCTGTTTTCTTTTCCAAATCCCTGGCATGCTGCTGAAATCTGCCCCTGGAGAGACGACTGTCTGCCGGGGGAGTTTGGGGTGGGCACCTGCCAGCCCTCCGGGGTTGTGCCAGCCCAGGCTGCTCAGCAGTGATTTAAAAGCAGAAATTAGCTGTGATTCACAACTCAGCCCACTGCAGGCACTCCATCTATTTAACTCTGATAGTCCTCACTTTCGAGTGCCAGACATTGTGCCACAGTGCTTTATAGGCTTTACCCCTCACTTGGAGGGGCATACAGTGCCTCTATCCAGTGAGACAGAAACTGTTGTCATCACCATTTTTCCGACCTGGAAACCACCCGTGGCCACAGGGCTGGTCCATGGTGGAGCCGGGAAGGGAGGCCAGACTGTTGGCTCCAGGGTCAGAGCTCTGAGCCCCATACTCTGGGGCCCTCTCACCCCCAGGCTTGAACAACACGGGCATCCACCACTGGGGCCCGGGGTGTCAGCTTCAACCCTCGCTGATCCGCTGCAGCGCCGTCCATGGTTGATGCTCACGCTGGACCCCTGGAGTGGCAGCTGTTCCCCATGCAGCTATGTATGAAACTCTGGGCTTCCTGAAGCAGCCGGAAAACGTGCTAAGGGTTCTCTCAGTTGGGGGTGTCCAGCCCCAAGGAAGGCAGCGCTCTTTTTGTGTCCCTCGCATCCCCCTTAGCCCAGGGAACACCCTCCTGCTGAAGTCAGTCAGTCAGAGGCAGGTAATCCAGTCTCCAAGCTTCACACTCTAGACGTGGCAGCTTTGCCTGCAGGAGCCCACCTGTGCCGTCCCCCACAATGCTCACTAGCCACACTTTGCATTCTAATTAAAAGTAAATAAAATGAAAAATGCCATTCCTTGGTCAGTCAGACCCTCACACATTTTAAGTGCTCAGTAGCTACCCGTGGCTACCATGTTGGACAACACAAATGGAAAGCATTTCCACCACTGCAGAAAGTTCTGTTGGGCAGCGCTGGCCTCTGGACTGTCCAGCCCTGGTATCTCTCTGGCGTGGCTGCCCGGGGACTGGGTGCTGAGATCGCCCATGCTCTCGGAGGGATGTCCTTATACTCCCGTAGATCGTATAAAGCACTTTAGCACAATGCCCGGTGCCCCAGCGCTCCCTTCAACATGGCGTCGAGACTCCGTCTGAGCCTGATCCAGAGCTGGGCACAGAGCCTTCCCGTGAAGCAACCTCTGCCCACAAAGTCCTGTTCAGTGCTCGGTCTGCAGGGGGCAGCCCCTCAGACCTTGGGGGCCAAGTTGGAATTCACCAAACAAGACCAGCTTCTTAGCTCCTTGTGGGTGCTCCTGGGGCTCTACTCATGAACCCCAGGGAATTCATGAGAGGAATTTAAGCTCCAACTCCCAAATTCAGTTAGGAATCAGATAGTTGGAACCACCAAATAGGCTGACAGAACTTAAAAAATAGAGTACAAATACGTCCCTTCATTTTGGTTGATACTTTTTTGGCCTTTGATGGAACCAGTTAGGCAATCTCCACACTCTGGCACCGAATGTCCTTCCCGCTGGAAGCCCACCAGCTCTGTAACGTGTGGGTGCCGGGCCCTGGCCCAGATGGCCTTAAGATTCATTTGGTTTTCCCTGGAACTTCATTCAAGGTTCCAGATGCTTTTTGCTGCCATAGAATCTCTACTTGAAGCGTGGAAATGTCATGTTAAGTGGTAGAAATGGATGATAGAACTGTTTAAAAATCGTGTTCTCTGGGCTTCATGAAGCATTGTGCTCCTAATTTTGTAGTTACTTGTGATTCAGCGTCAGTAACAGCCCTGCATTAAAATTACCCAGTTAGCTTTACCCAGGTAATTGTCTTAGTTTTCTATGGCTGCTGGAACATTTACTAAAAACCTCATGGCTGAAACAACACAAATTTGTTATCTCACAGTTCTGAGGTCAGGCCCGGGTCTCACTGGGCGAAACTCAGGGTATGGGCCGGGCTGCTTCCTTCTGGAGCCTCTAGGAAAGAATCTGCTTCTTGCCTTCTCCAAATCCTAGAGGCCGGTGCGTTCCCTGGCTTGTGACCCTGTCCCCCATCTTCAAAGTCGGCAGCGCAGCATCCCTCTGACTCTGCTTCCACTGTCACGTCTCCCTGACGCTCCCCTCCTACCTCCCTCGTCCACTTATGAGGACCCTCATGATGACTGTGGGCCCACCTGGATAATCCAGGCCAATCTCCCCGCCTCGGGGTCCTTGGCCTAATCACCTCTGTGGTGTCCCTTTGCCATGTAAGGTGACACCTTCAGAGGTTCTGGGGATTAGCACGAGAATGTCTTTCGGGGCCGTTGTTCCACCTGCCACAGTGGTTAGTAATTCCACTTTCCCAGAGAGGTGGCTAGGGCTCCAGCTCCTTTCTGAGCTCTGCCTTTCCCCTACCCTGTGTCTTACCCTGTGAGTCCTGTGGACAGGACCCTGGCAGAGAACACAGGAGAGCAACAAGGGTTCCTCAGCCCTTGGGGTTTTCAAGGCAGCATGAGAGGAAGTGCCCCTCCCTCCACCCCAAGCCTCCCCAGCTGCAGATATGGGCACCTCTGAGGTTTAGGGGATTGGCAATGGGGGAGTGAGGCAGTGAGCTTCCTGGCTTATCCCCGCCTCCAATGGAGGGTTTGCACTGGAACTCAGGCCCAGAGGGTTCCTTATGTACTTGGGACCTGGGGCCCCGTGAGCACAGCTGAGTCCCCACCTCTCAGACCAGGCTCGTTTGCTGGGGATGCTGAGCTGTGGCCCAGTGCACCCCAGTGCAGCAGCATCTCACTGGAGGCTCTGGCACAACTGCTAATCTCCTGGGATCCAGGGAGCACGGGGAGGGTTCTCAAGGCTTCGTTATCCCGCGTTCTTCAGGAGCTGAAAAGATGAAGTCTCCCTTGCCAATGTGACAGCCCATTTTCTTCCTTAGACAGTGTTAGAAGCAGCTTCTTACCCAGTGTAAATGTGCCTGCTGCAGAAAAAGAAAAAGTGGGGTGATTTGTTTTAAATGTCACTTCTTATTACTACCTCGTTTGGTATGAGTCTTTTCAAAAACCCCTTAAGACACAACAGAGCGTCTGCAGGCACACTCTCCCCTTGGGTTTGAGGTGCCTTTTCCCAGAGGGCTGTGATGCGGAAGGGCACTCAGACCCCGCCAGAAATTACTCTCCCGGGCTTTTGTCCACATGACCTCAGTGTGGCCACATCTGCAGCCTCACCGTGACCTCCCTGAGAGATGGCTACTCCTGTACCCATTTTCAGATGAGGAGACTGAGGCACAGTGAGGTTCCTCGCTTGGCCCTGCCCAGTGGCTGAGCCAGGACTCAAACCCGGGCCCATCAGACCCCAAAGCCTTTGGAACCCAGGGCTCCTCCCCAAGGCACAATAGAGTGCGGGAACCAAGGGCACCCAGAGTGTTGCTCCAGGCCTCAGAGCACCTGCCGTTCACTGAGACACTTCGTGGAGAATGGCTGTATGAGGGCTTTGTATGGCTGTGGTTGATTCAGAGGCTCAGAGGAGAACCAGGAGCTCCCTTCCTGGTCCCCTACCCCGGGATGAGGAGAGTGGCCCCATGCCCCGAGCCTGTCCTAGGTAGGCGCGTGGAACCTAGTGCCGGTGGGAGATGCCATTTCCCACCTTGAGCTGGTCACGTTCCCTCTTCTAAATAGACGAGCTGTCCTCCAGGTGGATTTGGACGTGTGACCTTGTGGGAAAGTCCCCGGGCAGTGTCTCGGCACCTCCACGGCCCCCAGGGCCTTACTCTGAGCGCACAACTGTCGTGGCCCCGTAGGTCAGGCTTGCACAGACAGTGTGTGAAACAAATTGAAGTGAACAAGAACACAAGCTGAACTCAGGCTGGGGTCCTCTTCGCCTCAGATGGGCCCCCCAGTATCCCAGGCCAAGGTTGAGGCTGGCCCAGCATGCACATGGTGAGCCACCTTGCATCTACCCTTCCCGTGTTCCTGGTGTGTGTGTCCTCTGCCCCAGCCCCGTGCCTGGGGGGAGGGATGGAAGCGCCAGAACTTGTGGCCATGCTGGGCTCTGAGGGCAGCCACATGGCTTGATGAGGTGAAGCATCTGGAGTCTGCAGTGGCTGGTGTCCACACATGAACCACATCCCCACGGGCCATATGTTGGTTCAGGGGCGATGGGGTGCCTGCTCTTGTGGGCTTCCAGGCTGGGAGGGAGATGGACCTTAGTCAAACAGACAAGCGATGAATGGGCAGGTACCAATGGAGGTGAGTGCTCTGAAGGCGAGGAACTCTGTTCTAGAAAGGTTGTGATGGGGGAGCCCAAAGTCTGCTGGGCTGTGTCCCCTGAAGAAGGGGTACCTGGGCTGTGCAGAGTGTGGGCCTGGCCAGCACAGGGGCAGGGACAGAGGGAGGCTGGAGGCGCTGGGAGCTTTCCATAGCTCATGGAAGGCCGGAATGTGGAGCAAGGGGCAGCGTGGAGGGGGTCTGTAGAGTTGAGGTGTTTGTTCTCGTAAACCTGAGACCCATCCCTGGCAACCCTCCCCACCACAGGCTCACTGCCCTGCACTCTTGGATACTGAGGGAGGTGGCGATGTTGCAGTGGCTGGTAGGAGCCTGAGGAGGCAGGAGGTGAGGCATTTGGCATGAGCCTTCCAGGCACTTGGGAGCTGACAAATAGTGGTTGTGGCTGGAGCTGCCCCAAGGTGCCTGTGCCCCCCTTTGCCAACGACTGACTGAAGACCCTGGGGCCGTGTGGGGTGCACTTTCCGAGACAAGGGTCAGGGAGAGGGGAGGCCCTCGGCCAGGAAGTGGCCTTAGAAGCTTTGGAGTCTCCTGGTAACGCCAGAACTGGGACTTGTCAGTTTCTAATAAAGTCCCAGCCCCTCAATTACCCAGCCAGGTTCCCAGCTTTCAAGCGTCTCCCTGCGGCCGGCCCCCCAGCGTTAAAGCCTGTGGCTTGTTGCTATCTCTGAAGATGAAAAGACCGGGATTTGGGCTGTACTTGAGATTTTCATGACTCTTAGGAGGGGATTGTTGTATTTTGTACCATAAATGGCACTTGAGGCAGGTTCTCTCTTTGTTGTTGTGTCTAATGCTCTTCATCGACCGACTTCCTTGTTTGAAATCATTTTTGATTAAAGTTAGAAGTTTCTTCAGGTTCCTAATCCAGAAATTAGACATGAGCAGCCATGAGTTTGCCATGGCAGTTGGGGGACACTTTACTGGAACACGAGGAGGGGCACACTCCTGTCCTTCTCCGAAACAAACGGTCAGTGTCCAAAGCGTCCGGAATGTTCTGTCCCTGCAGCAGCACCCTGAGGGCGGCCCCATGTCCACACCCCTTGGCCAGGGAGTCCTTGTTGCCCTCATGGGAAAGACTTGTCCCTGCTTCTCGGCTCACGGCCCCTGAGTCTTATGGTCATGGATGAGAGGGGGAGGCCTGATGGGGAGGACCCTCGGGAACGACCCCTCACCCTGCCTGCTCCCTGGCTGGGAAGTGGGCCCTTTGTGTTCCCCATCCCCAGGATGTGCCCTGGGTGCTTTGCAGGTGACTCTGTGCCCTTATAGCTCACATAATGCCACTTGTCACTGACCACATGGCCTTCCTTCCCTCTCAGAATTGGCCGTATCCGACATGAAGGAGTCCCTGTAAGTATGAAGTTGAATGTGGCATAGAACATTCTGGTACTTTATAACGTGGAATAACCGCTCCTGCTTCTGGCCTGCCCACACACTCACCCCTAACAGTCACTGCGCTGCCCTGACTTGTCTGTCTTCCTGGGTCTCTAAAATGTCTTGTGGAGCCTGTCTCCATGGAGCTCGGACATCGGAGTTCCTGGGGTCCCTGCAGCCAGCACTGCTTCCAGGGAGCAGGTGCCAGCATTAGGGGCACTGTCGAGTACCTTCCCTACCAGGCACGAGGCTCAGCACCTGGCTTGTTTCATGCTATCCCCATAGTTACCCCATGAGGCAACTCAGGTCCGTTTATAGATAAATACTGAACTTCGTGAGATTAAGGGATTAAGTAGAAGAAAGGGAGGGCCAAGGCCAGGCAGGAGGCAGGAACCCATGACCTGGAGGGTGGGGCAGCCCACCTGCCAGGGTGGATATTCGGGACCCCAGTGGTGTGAGGAGTGCAGAGAGGTTGGGTTGGGGTTGAGGGAGAGAAGGACACCTAGGACAGTGTTATGGGAACGTGTGACTTTGGACTTTGTCATAAGCAACAAGGGAACCAAGCAGGCAGGTGCTGAGCTCTGGGGACTCTGACCAAGGACAGGGCATGGACTGTCATGTCGTAGGAAGGCAGATTGTCTGCAGCCGAAAGGAGAGCTCTGGTCCCGTGGGCAAGATGATAGAGAGAAGCAGAGCCTGACAGGACAGACACAGTCCCACCTGGACGGAGGGGTAGAAGGCCGTGAGCTGAAGTGGCAGTGGCTCTAGGAGGGCAGAGGACCATGGTCAGTGTGACAGCTTGGCCCGACAAAGCATCCAAAGCTTCTATCAGACCAGCATCAGAAACGCAGCCAGGGAGCTGGAAGGGGCCAGGGAAGGTGGAAGAAGGTTTGTTAATGGTGCTCACAGCAACGTGGTGGGGCAGCTGTGGCTCCAGCGGGCACAGGGAAGGCCAAAGCGTGGACAGCGCAGGCTGCAGATTTGGCCTTACCCTGAAAGGGAGGGAGCCCGCTCACACCCTGGAGCTCCCTGAAAGCAGGTTGGGGTCTTGCCCCTGAGGGGTGGGCGTGACCGGAAGCATTCTTCCAGCAGAAGCTGTGACTGGGGGTCAGGAGGGGCTCAACGATGGCCACTAAGATACCTTCAACTCATAAACATGTAAATGATGAAAGTAAGCATCTGCTTTCTGCTCACTAGAAAGATAAACATTCAGAGGCTACTAATGTTTTGTCGTTTTAATGTCATAGTAGTTTTTAAAACGGTCCGTTATCTAACTGGATGTCTGAACGTCCTCAGTAATGCTAACATTTGCTCCCTCCCTGCCCAGCCCAGCCCCTCCTCCTGCTGCCCCCCTAAGCCACGGTCTGTGCTCCGCAGGGTGTGTCATCACCATCTCTGGGCGCATGACCTTCACAAGCAACAAGTCCATGGAAATCGAGGTCCTGGTGGATGCTGACCCTGTGGTGGACAACTCGCAGAAGCGCTACCGGGCTGCCAGCGCCTTCTTCACCTACGTGTCCCTGAGCCAGGAGGGCAAGCCACTGCCCGTGCCCCAGCTCGTGGTGAGTGATCACCTCTGGCCCGTGTGTCCTCGGGATGTCCCGCACCGGGCTGACCCGGTCTGCACTCACTGGCTCGTAGGAAAACTGAGTCACATAAGCCCATTCTGGGCAGCTGGGCCCCACTCAGCTCCCAAAGGGTCAGAGCAGGGCCCAGGCCTGGCTGCTCCCTGGACCAGTGACCTTGGCTGTGGTACAGGTCAAACATGAGAGCCTTTCTCTGTGGACTGTGGGGTGGGACTGGGCAGACAGGATGAGAGAGACCCCTATGAGCTGCTTGAAATTGGCATTTCCTCTCCAGGGTGAGGGCAGTGCCTTGGGGCTCCTGATGCTGTGTACAAATGCTAGACTAGGGATGAGGACCCCCCTGAGGGCTGGGCTCTCCAGGAGCCCTAGGCTTCTGTGTCCTGCGAGATGTGGATCAAGCCAGACCCTGCACCTCGGGGCTGGGCCTCTGGGCCTTGTGGCGTTTGCCTGCCTCGGCCACCTGGCTGGGCTCTGCCCTTGGTGTGCGTAGATAGGTGCTTGGCCACACAGCCTCACACGTGGGCTGCTGCCATTGGGAGCCCACGTCCTCTGAGCTCTACCCAGAGACCGTGAGGGTCTCTGGCCCAAGCAGAGACCATGGAGGGTTACAGCCACCAGCACTGGACCGCCGTCCTGGGGCTCTGCAGCCTGAGGTCTAAGATGAGCACAGTTCCAGAGGCTACTGTTTGGGTGGAGGCTCCAGGAGGGCTAGAGGTGTGGCCTTGCTAGCATTTTCCTAACCTGGTAAACAGAAGGCTGGATCCAAGGAACATGTAATACTTTCCCTCCCTCTTGCCGCACAGCCCCCATCTCAGCTCCTGACACCCCCAGTCCCCCCTGGCTCGAGGCCACAATTGCAGGAGACTTCCTGGCTCCCAGCCCCCTCATGCCCACCCCTGCCCAGTCCTGGCGTTACTGCCTCTCTCCTGGCCCCCAGGCCTCTGGTGGCACCTGGAGCCACCACAGCCTCCTCCCTGGTCCTTCTCTCCCTCTCTTACACTCACACATACTCCGTTCTTCACAGCATCAGAGTGATCTCTTTTTTAACTCTTCAGATCTTGTCACCTCCCTGCTGAAAGCTTTGGTGCATTCAGAATAAATTCCAAGCTCCTGGCCTCACGGTGAGGCTCCACGTGCCCTGCCACCCACCCGCCTGCTCCCTGCCTGTCTGGAGCCCCTGTACAGACACACCTTCAGGGCTGAATCCTCCTCACCCAGGTCTGGGCCTGATGTCGCCTCCTCCGAGGAGCCCCTGACCTCCCATCCAGAGTGCCCCACAGTCCTCTCTAGTCTCATACCTGCCCCGTCCTTCTCCAAATAACCACCACCTACCCCAGCTTAGGTTTGCCGGTCATTTGCTAATTGCCCATCTCCCCCACAGGACTGAGCTTCATGAGGGCAGGAGCATGTGTGCTCCTACTGGGTTGCTAGGGCCTGGAACAGTCTTGGCACTTAGTGGGTGTTCTCTGAAAATGCATGAACCCTGCTGTGTGGAAGGCCTGCCCGAGCGTAAAACCACGATGCGGAGGGGAGATGGGTGGTGTGGGCGCTCGGAGGAGCAGGGGTAGTTTGCTAGGCCTCTGGCCTTTGGGCTGCGGAGGAGGGTGTGGGCAGGAGCCCCCAGGACAGCTGGTGGGGCTGGGGCACTGTTGAGAGATCCCAGGAGCTCGAATCCCAACACTTTGGCAAGTGCTGGCCACAGGGAAGCCTGAGAGTTGGGGTGCCAGAGGCAGCTGAGGTTCAAGGTAGTGAACGGGAAGATGGTGAGTGGTTGATGAGGATGCTGGGCTGAGAAGTGCTCAGTAATTGTGGATTGAATGAACGCACGAAGGATGCTTCCAAATTTCCCTTGAGGCTGACAATGGTTTTATAATAACCCTCACGAATTCCTTACCAATGCCAGTCAGGGTGAGTGCCTCACCTGGAGTGTGTCCTGGGGCCTGCCAGCTCTGAGCCCTCGGCTTGCTTCTCTCAGCCAACCTCTCCCAGCTCTGGGGCGGGGCCCCCCTGCTCAGTACTCCATTACACGGGTGAAGACCCCCTCAGACCAGCAAGACTGAGGCGCTTGTGGAAGGTCACACAGCTAGTCCTTGAGGAGCCTGGGTTTGGATCCAGCACGCAACTTTCTGTCGCTGTGTGGAGAAAGCCTCCGTTCAGGCTGCTCCTGATTTCTCCCTGAGCCAGACCCCATGTCTGTCACTGGGGCAGCCCTTCCAGGGCCAGGAGGAAACGGGAACCCAGGGCTATAGTCAGAGCTTCCTGCCCTCTGTGGGGTGAGGGAGAGGGGGGCAGAGTGGCCTGGGCAGGGTGGGTCTCTCGAGCACCTGGCGCTTTTGTGGAAGCGGCTGGATAGGCGGCTCAGCCCCCTGCCAGTCTGAGCGCTGCTCCAGCAGTGCCCCCAGGCCCCCTGCCCTGCAAACCTGCTCCCCATGCAGCGCCTGTGCCTCCTGGAGGGGGGTCTGTGCTGAGAGCCTCAGCAGTGAACAAACAGACCTCATTAAGAGCTCACTTCCTCCCCGAGGCTGGGAGCGAGGCCCATGTGCCTCTTCCCCTGGCTGGCCGGCCCCTGACCTGGGCGAGAGTGCTTCTCAGTGGCAGCTCAGGCCCCTCTAGGAGCCTCCGGAGCTGCTCACCTGTCCCTGCTCCTTCCTTCCTGGGCCTCATGGGCCCTGCGGGGGCAGCACCCAGTGTGGCAGCCACTGTGATCCGAGCCTCCACTGTGGCTGGAGGAGCCTCAGCTGCCCACAGGGCCCCCTCGTGTCACTCCCCCTCCCCTGCGGCCCCTCCCTCCACTCGCTCTTTGCCGGGGTTGGGTCCCACTTGGGGCTCCAGTGAGTCAGGTGGCAGATCATGAGATCCCTCAGGATGTGGGGTGGGGCGAGGTATGCACAGAGGAGGGTTGTGAACCTGGCCTTGAAGGATAAGGGGGTTCAGCTGGGTTGAGAGGAATGATGCGGTGAGAGCCGGGATGGGGAGCCGTCCTTAGGCAGCCACCCCGGCACTCCATTTCCGACATGCCTGTCACCTCCCATGTAGGACTCTCAGCTGGGCCTTCCCCTACTTGGGGCTTGTGGGGCACGGGTTCCCCTGTCAGGCTGGGGGCGCTCTCGGCCTTCTCCTCTTCCTCCACATGTCTCCAGCCCTGCCACAAGCCCCACAGCCCTCACCCTCAGCCTGTTTTGGGGTGTAGGACCTCCCTGTTGAAGCCTTGCTCCTCCCCTCATCTCCTAACCCATACACTCCCCCTGTGCTTTTCACCTGCCCCTCTCCAGGGGGGGAGCCCCACACAGCACTTCTGACTTGAGCCTAAGGGGGCCTCCTTTGCCCCGAGTACAGGGACTGGGGGTGCCCGTCCTCACCCCAAACCCCCACCCAGTGCCTTGGCAGGACGGCTTCCGCCCACACCTGACCTTCCCAGCCTTGACCTCTGCAGCCCCGCTCTCTGGGGCTGAGACGGCTTCCTCTCAGGGCCTTGCCTGCTCCCATGGCCCTTAAGTGCAGGCTTGCCCTGGTTCTCACCTGGACTTTCATCTCGTCTCTTTGCATATGGTCACAGTGCGCCTTGAGGACACCGGTCAGCAAGGCTGCCCCCAACATCTCTGTCCTGGATGCTGAATTCTACCACACACAGGCACATCCTTGACTCTCTCCTCCCTGCCTCCCCGCCTCCCCACCTCCCCGCCTCAGGGCTCCAGCAGGGTGGCCAGACCCAAGGACACTCTCTGTCTTTATCTCGCTGGCCTGTCTCTGGCTTTGGCATGACTCACTGGGCCTCAGTGAGGCCTGCGCTCCCTTGACTTCGGACTGCACTGTCCAGGCAGCCACCCCATGGTCCCCTTGGTGTGAGGCTTCAAGGCCCTGGCCTGCACCCTCCCCGGTTCCTGGGCGGTTGGGTCCAGGCCCTGCCCCGGCATCGCCTGTATTTGCATTCACTCCCCAGCCGACTTTGCCAGCAATGCCCCCTCCACAGGGTTTCCACAGGCATCTCAGACAGATCTTCCCAAAGTGCAGTCGTTATCCCCCGCCCCCCAGGTCTCACTCCTCCTTGTGTGTTCCCTCTCTCGGTGAGTCTGAGAGGACCTGCTGGCTCCTCTCTTCTGCTCAGCCCCCACGCCCACCGTCTCTGGACCCTGTCCCAGTGCTGGATCCCTGCTCAGCCCCGAGCTGCACTCCCTCCTCCGTTCCTCCTGCCCTTGATCCGACTCTACCCTGCAGCTGAGTGAGTTTGTTAAAACCAAAGGGATTCGCCTCCTCTCCTGCCTAAAGTGCTCAGCGGCTCCTCAATGTCCCCTGGCATGGGGTCCAGCCAAGCCAGGCTTCTCTGTTCTTCAACCTCCAAACTCATTCCTGCTTCGGGGCCTTTGCACCTGCTGCTCCTCTTCCTCAGTCCCTCAGAGTCGGGACCAGCTCTTTGCACTGTTTCGCAGATATTTCCTCCTTAGTTGGCCTTCCCTCACCCTCCAGATAAAGCATGACTCCCCCCCGCCCCGCGCCAGTCTTTCCCGTCACCACGCCGTTTCTTCAGGCACTCAGTACCACCTGAGATCGTCTGGTGTGCACAGGCATCAGTTTAGTATCCACCCCCTGGCCCAGAATGACTCCAGGACTCCCGCGGAGTGGGGCTCAGGACATGTGTGGTAGCGATTCACAGACTTGCTCACGTCTCTGTCCCACGAGTCAGTGCTCCGCCAGTCCATCGCAGCGGCAAGTGCAGGTCCCTGAAGACTCCACGGCTACCTCCCTATGCTGTTGGTCGGGCGATGGGAGCGGGCATCCTGCTGTCTGCGTTCTGATTGGGATTCTTTTTTTTTTTTTTTTTTTTTGAGGGAGATTACCCCTGAGCTAACTACTGTCAATCCTCTTTCTTCTGAGGAAGACTGGCCCTGAGCTAACATCTGTGCCCATATTCCTCTACTTTATATGTGGGACGCCTGCCACAGCATGGCATGCCAAGTGGTACCATCTCCGCACCCAGGATCTGAACTGGCGAACCCCGGGGCACCGAGAAGCAGAACGTGCGCACTTAACAGCTGTGCCACCGGGCCGGCCCCTGATCAGGACTCTTAACGTGCTAGTTGTGTGACCTCAGGCACGTGCTTTCTGTGTGGCTCAGTTTCCTCATTTGTATAGTGGTGACAGCCCTAGTACACACCACAAAGGGCAAGTGAGAATTCTGTAAGCTAATTTCTATCAGGAGCTCCAAAGGTGTCTGCTGCTGTTCACTGTTCTTTCCTAGAGCCGCCCTCCCAGCGGAGCAGACCATGGCCAGTAGGGAAAACAGAGGATGTCGGGTGGTGGCAAGGGCCGTGAGGGAGAAGCGGGAGGTGAGGATCAGCTTTTGCTGGGGGAGCAGTTGCAAATTCCATAGGTTCCCTGCGAGCAGGGCCTCGGTGAGAGCCCTGCCTTCAGGTCAGGCCTGGAGCTGGGGGCAGAGGGGGCCGTTGCTTGGAGACCATCCATGTGAAAGGAATCAGGAAGTTTCAGGGCGGCAGGCAGGAGCTGGCTGCCTGTAACGGGAGCGAAGGGGGCAGTAACCCCCGGAGGCCACCCAGCTGGAGGCAGGGACCTGCGGGGATCCCCACTTGGGTGTAAGACCAAGGATAGCCAAGGAGTTGGGACCATCTTCATTTTGAAAAGGCGTCTAGAGAAAATGCAGATTGCTGGGTGTTCTGGCAAGGTCTGCAATCGTGGCTGCTGGCAGGTTGTAAGGTGTCCCTCCCAGGAATCCAGCAGCTGCCGCAGCTGTGCCTGCTACCCTCGCCTTACACGTACCCCAGGAGTCAGCCATCTGGGGAGACCACTGCCACAGCCAGCAGGGGTCGGCAGCATGTGGGCTCTGTGAGAAGGGCCTCAGCGCCCCCGGGGTCCAGTCTGCCATGGAGAGTGGCCTGCAGTCAAGGAGCCCTTTGTGGGGGGACCTAGGACCTTCCAGAGCTGGGAAGCAGCCCTGGAGTGGGGCCAGTTTCTGTCCCCAAGAGACTTTGTGTGCCCTTTCCAGAAACCTGTGGCCTGGAGGGTGGTGGAGGAGGTGCTAGGGCAAAGGGGGGCTGCAGCGGGGTGGGGTGCTGGGCAAAGAGACCTGCTAGAGTGAAGGGGACCATGACTGAATCTTGCTGCTGGCCACACCTTCCCGCCGGCCAGCTTCATGTCGATCCAGGCTATTTCTCGCTAATTAAATATAATCTTTGATTCTTTAGCGAGGTGTCCTGGGGCCCACTGATTTTGATAAAAATAGCCTCTGGTGGGAAAAGTGGTCAGACTCCCCAGAGAGGGCTTTTCAGCTCCGGCCTGGCCCCCGTGGTGCTCACTGTGGGGCTGCCAACATGAGCGTCGTCTGTCTCTCAGAGCATACTTGTGCTCCGAGAGGCCTACATGCGTGTGCCCGCGGTGGGGGCGCAACCGTCCTCCCCTCCCCGCCTGCCCCCTGTTGTCAGCAATTCTTCAACCTCCTGTCTATTTGTAGCTCCCATCCCCAGGGCCCGGCTGACACGGAAGGCAGTGTAGCTGTTTGGAGTTTTTCTTGATGAATATTTTATGCTGGGGAGGGCCTGCTGCACCGTGTCCTGGCAGCTGCCAGCACCTTCCAGGCTAATTGTTAGAAGAGGCAAATGTGGAGTGTGGAGCCAGGCTGCTGGTCTGGACACCAGGCCCAGGCCCAGGCCCTGCCAGCCACCCTGCCTCCCTCTAAAGGCCTCCCTGTGGTTGTGCCCGCTGACCTCTAGGGTGTGGGACAAGCCCCAGACCACCGACCAGAGCTGGAAAGGTGGCCGGTGCAGATGGACATGGGGGGAAACCACCACGTGGCTCCTTGGGGACCTGGCCCCGGATTGGCCGCAGCACCACCTATGATTTTTTCCAGCCTGGGTGTGGGAAGCCTCTTCAGTCTCCAGGAACGTGAGAACCGAGTCGTGTCTGTTGAAGCCAGAGCGAGCGCCGTCCCTGGTGCAACACCTGCTCCTTCTCTGCTTCAGACGTGGTGCTGCAGCCCCTGAGGGCCCCAGGGAAACCCCGGGTGTCATTGGAGCCCGTGTGAGAACGGAGGTGTTAGCATCCTGGACTTGCATGAGGAGGAAGTGTGTAGACGCCAGGCAGAGTAGGGGAGGGGTCACCCCCACCCTGGACACGGGGGCTGCCTGGAACACATCCCAAGCACATAGTCGATGTGGGTTTTGAGAGTGCTAATACAGCTGCTTCTGTGGATTGTTTGGAAAATGAATGTTTTCTCTGATGGGCTGAGGCCCAACTGCACAGCCACATCGTTTGGGGACAGTGGGGCAGTCACTGCTCCCAGAAGACCCAAACTGAAGAGCAAGCCTGCCCCATCGTGGAGGGTCTTGGCTGGTCCTCGGGGAGCCTAGTGCAGGACCCTGAGCCCCTTGGCCATGGCTGGCCCCTTCCCATCTCTGAGCCTCAGTTTCCCCACTGGAGCCATCACAGGCCAGGCAGTTGCTCTCTGAGGCTCCTCTCCATGCTGTCTCAGTGATGATCTAACCAGAAGGCTCCTCACTCCTTTGCCCTGAAGAGGAAGCACAGAGACAAGGCTTTCAGCAGTGGTCAGCTCCCTGCTCCCCAGGACCCGAGCCTGACCCTAAGCACAGGGCGTGGAGGGAGGACCCGAGGTCCCATTCCTCACGATGAAGCATCAGCAGCCAGGCCTCCTCTACACATCCCAAAAGGCAAGAGGAACGCACATCCCGCCCCCAGGATGTTGGAAAGGGGTCCACACATCAGGCATGTCATGGGCTGGGGACCCCAGGTGGCTTCCCGGCTTAGGGAGATGCCTCAGGTGTCCTGGACACTTGAGTGCCACAGGCTCCTCCAATGAGAGAGCCACGCCTCATCCTAGGGAATCTTGTGACCAAGAGAACATTAAGAGCACTTTGTGGCCCTTTTGCTTAGCCTCTGGGATCGTGTCCCAGGACATGACGCTGCCACACCAGTTGCTTTATGGTCACAGCACTTTGTGTCTGCTTCCTGCATTGGTTTAGCCGAAGGTAAACTTTTGGAGTGATTTTTAATTGCTGCCTAATTTAAGAAATTCAGATGTACTGGAGTGTAACAGGATTGAGGTGTCTCTTCCTGGAAGAGTTTGGGAAGCCACATTAGCGAGGGAAGTTGTGCCCCCCACTGTTCCTCTTTGCTGCCAGCCCACAGAGGTGAGTCGGGGACCAGAATATTCCTGAAGCTTCTTTTTTTTTTTTCTTTTTTTGAGAAAGATTAGCCCTGAACTAACTAACATCTGCCGCAAATCCTCCTCTTTTTGCTGAGGAAGACTGGTGGTGAGCTAACGTCTTCCTCTACTTTATATGTGGGACGCCTACCACAGCATGGCTTGCCAAGCAGTGCCATGTCCACACCCACGATCTGAACCGGCGAACCCCGGGCCACCAAAGCAGAACGTGTGAACTTAACTGCTGCACCACTGGGCTGGCCCTCCTGAAGCTTCTTGACCCAGTGTCCACTCTCCCCCTTGGTTTTGGACATTTAACAGGGAGTCTGTCTTGTGATGGGAAAATGCCAGAATCCTGGAGCTGCTCCCATCACCTGAAAGGTTGGTGTTTGGGAACTTCTAGGGGCCCGTGAGTCCTGCCTCCCATGGAACCAGGGATGTGGGTACCACGGGGCGGGGGGGGCGTGGGTGAGAGGGTGCAGCCCGGCTCTCACCTGTGCTCTGCCGTGAGCCACCTCTTCCTCCAAACGTCTTAACTTGTCCAGTCTGCAGATTATCTCTAGAAGACTCGCTGTGTCCCTGACAGCCCCGCACCAGCCCCTTTGCTGGAATAGCAGACTCTAGAGACCCCCAATTAGCAGTCCACAGCCAGTTCTCCAAAAGAGAGGGCCCCTCTCACCAATAATATATCTTTTCTCGTGAATACGCCAGTAGGTTCTGTGCATGGAATATTGGCTTCTTATTGCTTCGGTGCTGTGTCTTCAGATCCAGGCAACTTGTTGCTATTTCGATTTCTATAGAATGTGAAAATCCAGAGGCCAGTTCTCAGGGGGCACTGTTAGGCCAGACCCTGTGTGTTGCGGGGAGGGTGGCACACGGGGGAGGCCCATGCTCGGGACTTGCAGAGGGTGCAGTGGAAAGAGGGAGGTCCCACCTAGATTTGGAGCATCTGGGATTCCACTGTAGCTGCCTTGGAAGGTAAATCAGGGGGTTGGGGAGGAGGCCTGTGTGAGTCTTTGGGCCCAAATGAGGGCCAGGACTGCAGGACCCAGAGAGGGTTTTTCAGCAGGGCAAGCTGTGCCTGGTGTGTCAGCGGCAGAATGAAGGACCACTCCTGAGCCTGTGAGAACTGGCTGCATCTCAGTGGCACCGTGCTTTCTGTCAGGTGGAGTGGGGTACCCTGGCAAAGGCCCGCTGAGGCCAGGGACTCTTCTGAACCCTGTGCTCAGAGAGGCAGGAAAGAAACGGGTCCCAGAAGACCCACGGTGCTAGGAAGGCTGCAGAGGGCTTCCCCACTCACATGTGTGTGCATGTACACACATACACATGCACGTGGAATCAGAGGAAAGCGTGGCAGCACTGAAAGCAGGAGAGGAGGTGCTTCTTCTTGGGGGTTACCCATTCCAGGTGTGCTGAACACTCCCTGCACACAGGCCTCTGTTGAACCCCTCAGTGGTCTGAGCCCTCTGGAGCTGATTAGGAGCAGACGATGCCTGAATGAGTGTCCATTGAGCAAAACCATGGGTTTTGAATCTTAAGCATAAAGACCACACCAATCTGGAATTCAGGCTTTCTTACTTTGATCTTCACTGGCTTATTTGTTCACTCATTCCTTCAGCAAATGCCTCCTGGGCCCATGCTGTGTCCCAGGCACCGTGCTGGCCTCAGACAGGGGGCAGGAAAGACTCTGACCCGGCACAGGGTGAACGCACGCAGGGCCAGAGGCATGCAGCGAGAACGCAGTTCCTAGCCCAGGCCCAGCCCGTGGTAAGCGCTCAGCAAATGGCAGCTCTGATCTTTATTGTTGTCGTCCACTGGGGACAGCCACATCAGCACTCCCAGCACAGGAGCGAGTGCTGTGAGCGAGGCGTGCGGGGGCCAAGGAGCCCTGAGCCTGTGGAGAAGCTACTGAGAAAACCACTGGGTATAACCCAGTCCTGATTTCCCTTTTCTAACCAAGACTGTCACCCTTCGGTGCCTTTTCCCGGGCAGCAGGGGAGTTGCACGGCTGCACTCAGGGGTAGTTAGTGCAGGGGCCAAGCTGGTGCTGCCGGGCGAGGGGAGCCCCTGGCGAGGGTGTTTATGACTCTGCAGCGATCTCATTATTGGAGACTCGCAGCTGTGTCCACTGGAGGCTGCTGCCATGCGACCCCGCAGAGGCGCAGCAGAGGGTGCATTAGCGCAGGCCTGCAGCCACTGGGAGCAGGCAGGGCACAGCCCGGCTGTGTCCATGGAGAGCGGCTCCCCAGGTGCCCGGCTGGGCCCGCTGAGGTCAGGGTCCGTGAGTGGAGCTGCACTTTGGGGACGTAGCTGCTTGAGAGGCTAGCGGCTTCTGGATGCCGAGCTCGTCCTTGCCTGGTCACGTGCAGTGCCCCTCACCAGGCCCCGTGGAGTGGCTGCGGTAATCAGAAGAGACCTTAATTGCCTGCGTCGTTGTCCCAAGACCCCTCTCATCCCCCATTATAAAGACGGGAAAGGGCGTGCCATTTGGCTTCCTAATTCAGAAGGTCTCCATCCCTCAGGCTCACAGGAAGTTGTTATATCACCACTGGAAACCCTCTTCGCACTAGACATTCATTAATTACAAAAAGGACAAGCTATTGATTTTACTGAGAGTGGAACTTAGTCACTACCCCTCTGTGCCAAGTTCCAAATGAGTGTTCTTGAAGCACAGAAAACACAAAATGGAAAACATTTGGTTTGCACTGTTAGGCTCTGAAAGCCACAGGCTTCCCCTCCAATGGAAGGGAGCCCAGAAGACAGCAGTTGGCAGGAAGAGCAAGAGGAGGGAGGAAGAAGACACAAATCAGAGGCCCCTGCAGCCAGCGGGCCCAGGGGCTCCCCTGAGTGGAGGGGCAAGGGCACTTGGACCTGCTGCCCTGGGACCCTGCCCTCACCCTTGTGCCCTGTGGCTGGATGTGAAGCTGCAAAGGCCTTGCTGCCTTAAGATGATGCCTGGGGCCATCCACCCTCCTCCCGGGGCAGTGGCGTGGGTCAGCAGACAGGAGCGCACTTGGTCTTGGAGGTTTGTGATGACAGGAGTGACACACTGACACTTACATGCACACACACATGACGTAACTGCCGTGCCTGGAGAGCCCACCTACACCAGCACTACAGAAATCAATTTGCCATGTCACCTCCTGGTGGGAGAATCAGCCCCTGGGAAGGTGGGCAGCATCCTGAGGTGCCTGTGACCCAGAGCCTGTGTTCCTCAGCCCCCTCCACTGGCCCTTCCGCCAGGCAGGCACTTTCTTGTGCCCGTAGTAAGCGGGGGTCACGGTGCCCTGAGCCACCTCAGCCCCTTTGCCATCTCGTCTTCTTTTCTCCCAAGCATGTGGATGGGGAGCCCCCTGAAGCCTGAGCCCCCAAAGCTGTGGGTGTGCGCGGGCTGTTGAGAGCCACGTACTAGTGGGTCTGGGCCCATCTCCCTACCAACAGCTTCAGGCACTTGGGAAAAAAATGTGATTTCCCATGGAGGATCTTTTTCCTTCTCCCCACTGCCCCCAAGCCTCCATTAAAAACAGCAACAGCCAACAACTTATGTATTTATTTACTTTGCCGAATGGAAGGAGACAGGCTGCAGGAAGGCAGCAGCTGGGCTGTGGGTGGGGCCATGTGCTGGAAGCCATCTGTCTCGTTCTGTCAGCTCCACACCCAGCAGGGAATTGGTGGCCCCTCCTAGTCACTTGGCTAACAGGGCTGTTTCTCAGGGCTCACGGCCCTGGGGAGGCTGAATGTCCACTAGCCAGCAGGGCAGGGACTCTGCTAGCACAGAGAGCGGAGATGCTGTCCTGCCTCTGTTTGGTTCCATTCCCCCTGGGGTGGCAGTGAGGGGCCTCACTACCCTTGACTATGTTTATAAACTTCTGCCCTGGCTGGATACCCTCCAGGGCACATAGGTGAGGAAGGCCATCAGTGTTTGTGGTGGCAGCCCTCATAAGGTGGGTGTTCAATGCCCAGATGTCAACTGACTACTGCTCCTAGGCCTGGCTGGACTCTGTAGAGCCCAGAACATTCAGTTCATGCCACCATCCCCAGAGACAAGAAGAGGGATGAGCCCTCAGCTGGCTCTTTCCTTCCGGGCCTTGCAAATGTCTTGGCCTCACTCTCTAGCCAGCCGGCTGCCTACACATCCATCATTAGACGGCATTAGTTCTGTCTGAGGGCAGATCCTGGCTGATGAGGTAGCTGCGGAATATTGAACGTCAGAGACGCATCAGAGCAGCCATGAGGCCAGTGCTGGTGCTGGCTTTTCCCTCCACTGAGCAGACACTGGAATTTACTGTTTTGCGCCAGCGGACTAGGCAGGAATTACCTGCACTTCCGCCTCTGCCATTCCTCAGGTCATGCATTGACTGGACTAGTGGGAAAAGCATCCAGAGCCTTTGGCGCACACGTTCTGGCACACCTGTAGGCTGCTGAGGGTGAGTAGCTGCAGTCAAATTCTGGTGGAGGGTGGGGCTTCAGGCCTGACCAGACGGCGAGCTTGGAACAGCCCTGCTAGACTGAATTGTCACAGCTGCACATGAGGACCAGCTGGGACTGGAGGAGGCGAGTGAGGTGCCCACCCCGCACATGCACAGTCTGGGGGTGAGCGCCTCCAGGGCACTAGCGCCAGAGCACCTTGGGCAACTTGCTTACCCTCCAGACCCAGCCCTGATAAGGACCCAACGTGATGCTCACCTGGCTTGCAGACGCTGGTGCTCCCCTATGAATGTTCCCTCTCCTCTCCCCACCCCTCACTCCCAGAGTTTACAACCTAGAGAGAGGACTCGTGAGTGTGGAAAAGCACAGGGATGGTGCCCCAATGTTGGACTTACCCTAAATTTGACAGGAGGGCCAGCATTCTTGTTTGTGTACATGGAAATCTGGAGGACACCCTGGCTGCTTGGCGGTGCTGTAGTAAACCTGGGCTCTGGCAGCCACTCCCCACTCACGGGAGTGACCCAGTGTTGGAACCTGGGCCTGACAAGGAGGGTGCAGCACACATCTACTCTTCCCCACTAGACCTCATGCAGCTCCTTAGAGAAGCACCTGGCTCCACAGCTGGAGCAGGGGGCCTGGAACAGGAATGCACGCCTGCAGCTGGGCCCCCAGCGGGCTGGCACCAGCAGGAGAGGGTGCCTTCACCCAGGTGGGCTGGCAGCCCAGATGGAGAAGAGCCACGGTGGCCAAGCTGCTCTGGTGGGCTCCAGGCTTGTTATGGGAGGGCCGGCCCTTCCTGTTCACTAGGGTGACGTTGGAGGGTTACTGTATTCCCCACTGTTGAGCCTACCCCTAAAAGCCTGTCGGCATAGGCTGGCCTAGGGGGCAGCAGCAGTGCTCAGGCTCGAATCGAGGCTCTGCTATTTACCAGCTGTCATGTGGGCTCAGTCTCTGGGCCTCACGTCCTCGTCAGTGGAAGGGGAAGAGTAATGACTTTGGTACTTCTCATGGGTTGTTAGGCAGACTCTAGTGTGCCGGAACGGTGCCTGGCATGCGTCAGGACGCACTCGATGTAGACTGCTCCCTAAGACCTGGTGCCCTGAGCTTCCCTCTTACCCTAGTCCCCAGCTCCACGTTCATCCCCGTGCATGGCCTGCGTGGGAGGAGCAGGGGCGGGAGGGGTCTTGGCTCAGTGATTGCAGAGGGCTCACCTGGGCAGCTGGAGGCTATGGCTGCATGGCTGTGAAAGTGATGCCCACCAGCCCCAGCAGGCGTCTCACAGGTCCCACAGCTGGGTGATCAGGGAGGACAGGCTTAGCCCCAGGTCATTAGGAAACGCTCGGGCTGTCACCAGCAATGCCCATGAGTGCCACTGTGGGGTGTGGCTTGGCAGAGGTGAGGGCCCAGCTGGTTCTCAGTTCTGGAGCACGGCACAGCGGTGGGCTGGGCTATGCTGGGTCAGAGGGTCCAGCACACGTGTGGACTGGACCAGAATGGTGCGAGTATTGTTCTGTCCTGGAGAAAAGTGCCAGGTGGGGAGATTGGGAACAGGGACTCAGGAAAATAGAGCCCAGGGTGGGGGGGCAGCTCCCCCCAGACTTAGCCCCTTGACTGCATGTGACTTGGAGTCCTTTGTGCCCAAGGAAGGGAGGAGGAGCTGAGTTTCCTAGAGCTGTAGCTGCCTTCCTGGGTCTAGTCAGGTTTTTTCCTTTACTTTTTACTTATAAAAAGTTCAAATACATGCAAAAGTAAAGAGGAAGAACTCCTATGTAGTTATCAACACAGGGCCATTCAGGCCGGCTCAGTGGCGTAAAGTTCGTGCACTCTGCTTCAGTGGCCCGGGATTCACCAGTTTGGACTGGGGCGTGAACCTACGCACCGCTCATCAAGCCATGCTGTGGCAGGCGTCCCATATACAAAACAGAGGAGGATGGGCATAGATTTAGCTCAGGGCCAATCATCCTCAGCGAAAAGAAGAGGATTGGCAGCGGATATTAGCACAGGGCTAATCTTCCTCCAAAAAAAAAAACCACACAAGGCCAATGTTGTCTACCTGTGCTCCTCCCCACCTCCCCCGGGCTCACTGGAAGCCAGGCTCAGAGATCAGGTCGTTGCCTCCGAGTGTTTCAGTGGGTACCTCTAGGAGGTAAGGGCTCTTTGTCGTTGGCTTATTCTGCTAATGGACTGCACTCTGGCCCGCCGGCCCTGGGCAGCCTCTTGTTCTGCAGAGACTCAGCCTGGGGTCCAGCCTTTCTCCTCACGGCTGCTGCAGGACCAGTGGCCCCAGAGTCAGGTGCTTGCTTGTAAAATGCAGCATTCCTCTTGTGCTGGGAAATCGCCAAGAATCCTGGCCTCCTGAGCCCAGAGTTAGAAGGGACCCCAGAATATCATCCAGGTTAACCCCCACCCCAAAGACAGATCATATGCCAGCTAACACAGGCCACCATGTGCTGAGACCTCCAGTTGGGGACAGCATGGGTGCTCCCCCTGCTCCTTACATCCGTGTAGACCTGAGAGGGACAGACTCTTCTCCCCACTTTGCAGATGAGGAGACTGAGGCACAGGGTGGAAGGCACTGCCCCAGGTCTGCCCTGAGCTGATTTCAGGAAGGCCATTCCCGGGGTGACTCACTCTCTTGAATGGGCCCTGGCTCTGCCGTTTGGTGAGTGACCAGAGGGGGAGGTTGGCAGCCATTGCTGTTGGCAGATGGCCCTGGGGACGTGTGGATCAGGACCTTCCCAGGAGCCCTCCCTGGCACTGGCCTTCCCAACCCCCTAACTCTGCCCTGCTCTGTCTCTGAGCCTGGCTGTTGTCACTTTCCTATGTGCTGCACACTCTGCCTATTGTTTGGTGTCTTGGCGCCTGAGGTGGGGTCCCAGCCCTCACATGCGGCTCAGCTCGCAGGAGGCGCCCTAGTGCCTGTGGGGAGTGGGTGAATCGAGGCTTGGCTGCTGTAGCAGAAAAAGTGCTTGGTTTAATTCAGCATTTCCTGTGCCCTGCTGCCCCTCCTGTGCGGGATTTGGGGGGCACACCGCCATGCCGAACCTTCCCTTTGACTCTGGAGAGCGTGCGCTCTCCTCCATGGTGGTTTTGGTTTAGAACAGCTTTATTGAGATGTAATTACCCACCATACAATTACCCCATTTAAAGGGTACAATCCAGTGGGTTTTCATATATTCACAGAATCGTGCAACCATCACCACAATCAATTTTAGAACATTTTCATCACCCAAAAGAAATAGCGTGCCCCTTAGCTGTCACCCCCCCCCCCCCCCCCCCCGCCCTCCTCACCCCCCGGCACCCACCAATCTGCGTGCTGTCAGATTTACCTGTTCTGGACGTTTCGTGTCATGGACTCATACCTGAGGTGGGCCTCTGTGCCAGCGTTCTTCACTCTCTGTGTTGGTTTTTGGTGACTTATGTTGAACGGGAGCAGCAAGGAGGACCTTGATCCTCACAGCAGCCCTGTGGGGTGGACAGTGGCCCATTTCACAGAAGAGGATGTGAGTGCATCTGGCGCCTCACAACTGCTAAGTGAAGAAGCCAGATTCAAACCAGGCTGGACGCCCCCGCCCCCCGGCCCTGGCCCTGGAGGGGAGGCTGGGCTGGTTTCGAGGCAGAAGGGAGAGGCCACTCCAAGAAACGCGTGCTGTGGTGGGGGTCCCAAGGTGGGCCAGCCTGTGCCTTGGTCTTGCTCCTCTGGCCTGTGTCAGGAATGGCTCATTCCAGAGGCCAGCAGAGCCTGGCCAGTGTCTGTCCAGGCATCTCCCAGGGCTGTCAAGGCCAGCTTTGAGGGCCCATGTGGCAAGTTGATGGCAGAAGAATGTGGGCAGCACTTCCCATTCGGCCAACCCCAATATGGGGTTCCTTAGGAAAAGGGATCCCTGGCCAAATCAGTTTGGAAAAGCCCAGATTAAATAAGTTAAACAGGGTTTTCAGAACTGGATCCAGCATGTGCTCTTTATTACGAGAGGCCAGTTAGCATGCAGGCTCCCAAACCCATTTGGCCACAAACCATGCAAAGGCTTCATCTCCCTTTCAGAGGAGGCCAAGAGGCCATGGAGACCCCCACTCCCGCTGCAGGTTTGCAGTCCGTGGTGTTAATGCACATAGAACAGTGATGCGCGTCATCAAGGGAAAGAGCCAAAGAGGATGGCACAGAGGGATCTGAAGAAGGATGGATGGACAGTTGGACAGACAGACAGTGATGGCTGCAGAGGGTGGGGCTGCTCCCTGGGCATCTCCTGGGCCCTGCAGCCCTTCCTCAGCCCCGATGCCAACTGCCCCCTCCCTAGGGCCTTAGCCTCAGATGGGCCATTCCTACCCACCATCAAGGGCACTCGTGATGAGAGCTCCTAAGCTTATGCCATCAGCTCCACAGGGCCATTCGCCACCCTTCCTTGGGCCCCCCTTCCGGCTTCCTTGGGCCCCCCTTCCGGCTCCCTTGAGCCCCAAGAGCACTTGGCTTGTGACCCAGGCACTTGGGGACTAAGTTCCTTGCCAGAATGCCACATCTGCCAGTTTCTAGGAATGCTGATGGGCTGGAGAAAAAGGAAGGCCCCTCACATCAGGCAGGACCTGGCTCCAGTGGGCTCAGCAGAGGCCCGGGCAGCTGTCCCTCTTGATCCTGCTGCCTTGCCCAGGCCAGGCTCATACTCTCCTTTTCTTTCCAAGCCTCTTGCCTTCTTTCCTCTGCCCCAGGGATGGAAACTCCACCAGCTAGAGAGCTGGCGTGCTCCAGAACCCTGAGCAGAGGGAGGCTGGGCTTTTACAGCCAAGAGGAACCTTAGCATGTAGTCCTGCCCACCCCCCTACATCCTTCTCCAACTGTCCTTTTCTCAGCCAGCCCCAGTAGGCCCCAACTCCTCATTTCCAAGCTCTGGGACCCCACACTCACTGCCCATGATGGGGTCCTCCTCGAGGCAGGCAGGAAGCCCAGCTTGCAGCCCCTCCTTCCCCTAAGGAAGGGCCAGCCATGCTGCTCTGCTGAGCCATGGCCTTTGGCTGCTGCACATGGATGGGAGCCACAGGTTTCCTTGGCCACACCAGCAAGTTCCTTAGAGAAGGGGGAGGTCCTTCCTTGGTGGCCTTGACCTTGCATTCTTGACCACCTCAGCTCTCCCCCTTTTGGCGCAGGATGGATGGAGTGGGAGCAGGACCCTGCTACTCAAAGTGGTCCACGGGCCAGCAGCATCATATCACCTGAATGCTTTCTAGAAATGCGTCTCAGTCCCCAGACCCACTGGATCAGAATCTGCATTTACAAGATCCCCATTTGGTCCATGTGCACATGAACATTTGAGAAGCCCAGATCTAGCACATTATGCATGGGTATGCACAGAAGCCTTCGGCCAGGCCCAGCAGGATGTGGCCTTGTCCTCATGGGGTGCCTTCAGCAGCAGGGGCTGGGCTCCAAGTCCTCCAGCCCCAGGAAGCTCTGGGGTCGTGGCCCTTTGGAAATGCCTGCGGAAACAGATAGAACATTTCGTTGTCCCTGGGCTGTTTCAGGTCAAATTGCATAGCCTCAAGTTTCATTTAGCAAAAAAGTCAGCCAGAAATGAAATCAGAGCAGCAGGAGGACCTTCTTCAATAAAATGTCTTGGAAAAGCCACCATTTTCTACATGTGCTCTGAAGACTTCAAACAGGACAGAACCTGTAAGGAGCACAATCCTAGTCCTTTAAATACCCGAATGTTCCGTTGGCTCCAAGAGGCACGGTTTTGACAGTTTCCACCTGGTGACATTTAGAGAACGGTTTCTGAGAAGGCTGAGGGGAGGAAGTATTTGGTCTAACCTGACATTACGTCCTCGCTGATTGTTCTCTCTTGTGCCAATATACCATTTGTCTGTACACACTTGGGCCTAAAAATAGCTGCCGGGCTGGGTGTCATTGTGGATGAAGGGCAACTGCCCCATTTCTTTGGCTTTCAGACACCCTCAAAGTGTCGCAAGGAAATGTCGTCCCAGGGGAATGAGCACAGCTCTTTAAACCCAAATCCCTGGCCAGGCCGGTGAGAGAGAACTCTGCGGCGGGGCCGATGGGGCCGCAGAAAGTGACTCCCTGACGCTGCTACAGTGACCTCTGCGCTAGGGCCACACCACTTAGCAGCCAGGCCCCTCCTGAGAGTGAAACGGAGCACTGTTCATAATCATGCCAGGCTGGCAGGCATGAACCAGCACCGTCCCGAGCAAAACCCATCCTGTGGCCAAATCCCGCTGGTCAGTTGGCTCCGCCCCTGACTATGAGGACCCAGCTTAAGTTGCTCAGAGGAAGGAAGCAGCAGAGAAGGGGTGAGGAGGGCTCAAGGTGCCGCTTCCTGGGCATCTGTGCTGTCCAGGGCTCCCTGCCCACAAAGTGGTCACTATCGCTGCCGTTCAATGAAGTGGCCTTCTCAAGGTCACGCAGCCAGCACAGTGTTTGTCCCCAGTTCCCTTTAGGGCAGAGACTGAGCAGCTGGCATTCCCTGGGAGTGAAGCAAGCTTAGGGTTCCTCCTTTCCTCCCTCTTGCTCAGCTCTGCCTTTGGCCTTCCCTCCCTCATTTTATGATGAACTGTGTTTCAGCTGCAGTCCATTATCCAAGAGGCACTGGGCTTGGAGTCCCACCTGCGGGGAAAGGTGATGTGGGGGTGCCCGTAGGGCTCAGCCAGTTCCCTGTTGACTGCTTCCATGCCTACGAGGCCAGCATCCTTACAGGGACTCCTTCCTCCATGTCCCTTCAGCAGAGCTCTGCCGCTGGAGTCTCCCTGGCCCCTCAAGGCGTCTCAGCCCAGCTGATGGATGTGTCAGGAAGATGGGGCCTGAGGCCAGCACCTGCCACCCAGGCAGTCCCAGGAGGCCAGCGGGGCCATGCGGGGTCCTCTGTGCCCTCCTGGGGCGAGGCTCAGGCCACAGCCCACGGTCACGAGTTCTGCAGCATCTCTAACCTCCCTCTGTTTCTGTGTGTGGTCCACAGCCCGAGACCGAGGATGAGAAGAAGCGCTTTGAGGAAGGCAAAGGGCGGTACCTGCAGATGAAGGCGAAAAGACAGGGGCAAGTGGAGCCTCAGCCCTAGACGCCCTCCTCCTGCACTGGCCCCGGAGCAGCCCCCATCGTCTAATCACTTAGAAGTTACTCCCTTGGCCAAAAACCCAATTCACGTTGAGAGCTGGTGTTGTGTGAAGTATCCGTCTCGCAGTGTTAACCTGTACTCTCCTGAAAACCTATACACCAAAGCTTGATTTGTATCATTCCAGTGTAAATGCTACACAGTATTGTCCCAATGCCCAGAGGCAGTCCCTGGAGACCCTGGGAATACTTGTGCGCACACTGTGCGGTCTGTAAAGAATCCAGCATCACTAATAAAGCTGCTGTTTGGCTGGACCTTGGTCCTGGGTGGTCGTTTGTCTTGGGGAGCTGCTCTCTCCCTGGGCACAGGATATGGGGGCTAGGGGCTCACCTGCCCGCCTTCTTTCTGGGCCCATGCCCGCCCACCCCTCCCCTGTGGTGCCAGTATCTGTGCATACCCCAGAACGTCAGGCACAGTGCCCACTCAGGTTGGCCTGATGACTTACTGGTTGGAGAGACTACCTCCTCCTCAGAACCCTGGATCCATGTCCTGGCCGTAGGACCCCTGCAGCATCCCACACACCGTCTCTATGGCTTAGGCAGGATGCCAGCGCTGAGCCTTGCACGGCCTTCCTGTAGATGGGGGCAGGGGGTGCTTGTGAGGACTCAGAGAGGTGACGTGCAGAAAGAGCTGAACTCAGCCTGCCTAGAGGACGGCTCAGAATGTGCGAGCCCTGCCCTGGGCTCTTCTCACTAGAAGTAGCCCTGACACCTCAGCCCTCCGCCCTTGGGAGCAAGAGGCAGGGATTCTGTTGGAAGGAGCCTCCCAGCTGTTGCCAGGGCCCGTGTGCCTGACATGGAAATCCCCCAGCCACTTGGGCAGGGGGATTGTTGGGATGGCTTGTGGGATGGGATCTGAGGGGCAGTGTGTATGAGTTGTGTCACTGTGAGGCTGTGTGTGTGTGTTGGTGTGTGCGTACACATCTGTGTCCCTGTCTCTGCATATGTGTTTGTGCATGTGTGAAGCTGTGTGCATGCATCTCTCACTGTGTCTGTGTGCATTTGGTCCAGCAGCCTCAAAGGCAGATAAGCTGCCAAGGCCACTGCAGGGGCCAGGACCCACCCCCACCCAAGGCTGAGAAAGATACCCTCCACCTAGCACAGCCAGTAGTGGTGCCTGGGAGTATGTTCCTACCCAGGCTCGTGCCCTAAGCCTGGAGATGGAGACTGGCTGCCAACAGCTGCAGCCTTACCCAGGGCTCCCTCGAGCCCCAGAGAGAGAGAGAGCGCGCATGCGCGCGAGGCTCCAGATGTGCTGAAACACCCGCCAAGAACGTCGGAATCTGTCTGGGCTGTCGGGCCCCAGTCCCAGCTGACGGGGTTATTTCCTGCCTGGGAGCAGGGGGCGGGAACAAGCTCACCACAGGAGGCCACAGCAACCCCACCCTGCCCCTCGGCCCCCTGGAGGGCCTCCCCAACTCCACCCACACCCTGTGCCAACCCCTGAAGATGGTTGGTGCCCTGGGCTGGGAGCAATGAGGAGGTCTGCCCTGCAGGACAGGCAGAAGGCCCAGCTGGGACCAGCCAAACCAGAGCCTGCCACACAGGCCCCAGCAGTCCTGAGCCCTAGGCTTCCTGAGGGAAGCGGACCCCCAGGGCATCCACTCCTTCATAAGAAAATAGGCCTGGCCTCAGACTCTCTAGTTCAGTCTTGGCTCGGCCACTCATCTGTGTGGCTTTGGGCAAATCAGGTACCTAAAACTCACTTCCCGGGGCAGCTGGGAGGAACCCAGGCTAGTGAAGCACTCAGCCCGAGGCCCGTGGGGCAGAGACATCAGAGGTTCAACTCCCACCTGCCCCCAGAGCCTGCTAAGCCCTGGGCAGCAGGGGGCCAGCTGGGCTGGTAGGCGGACACTTGAGGCCACAGGCCTGGGGCAGGCTGCCCCCTGCCAGCGGGGTAGCAGTGTGGCCCAAGGCTCTGGATGGCTGAATCGCCAGTTTACCTGTGAAATGCCACACTTGATTACCAGCCACCCTGTGCCAGTCTCCCACTGCTGGTGGCCCCTGTCCACAGAGGGTTCATGAGAGGCCCTGACTGCCCAGAAGCCACACACGAGGAGTACGTGGCCCAGGACTCCCCATTCGCTGGCCCTGCTTCATTGTGGAGTCTTTCTATACAAACACCTTTACTTTTGTCCATAAAACTGACCCAAAGGCCCACCCTGGGCCCCCCAAAAGTTGCTCCTAACCTCCCAGCTGCTCCTGGGGTGTGGAGCCGGTGGGGTGCAGGAGCCAGGCTATGGAGTGGTGCAGGCAGCACTGGCTGCATTTGGTTGGGTATGGTCCTGGGCAGGTGCCCGCCTTCCTCTGGACACAGGGCTGCCCACTCATGGATGCTTCCCACATGCATGGGCAAGACAGCGCCATGCCGGGCAGTCCAGAGTGACTCCAGAGGCCTTGTGCCCAGGATGTGTGTGTGGTCATGGGCTTCCTAGGAGAGGCAGGCAGGACCCTCTGCCTGGATGGGAGGTCAAGATGCCAGCAGCTGCTCTCTCTTGTGACTTGAGGGGCCCCCATCAAGGGGACTAATGGGTTCCCCTAGATGTCCCCCAGCCTATGGGTGACAGCCTGTGCCCCTACTAGGAGTACTAGGGGGATGGCTCCTGAGGGAGGAGGGAAGGGAGGAGGCCAGGGGTGCAAGATTACAGGTCCTGGCCTCTCCAGCTGTGTGGTCATGGTCCCAGTTCACAGAGAACATTTCTTAACCAGTAGGATCCGGGCCACCAGTTGGCAGCCTGGTGGCCCATTCACTTGATTCTCACAGTGGACCCAAGGCCCGAAGTGATTTAAATCCTTAGCTGGCCTAACCTTACCTCTCCCTGACCTGGCTCCTGGCCCAGACTGACTCCCCAGTTCCTAGAAGCTGCTAGTCCCCTGGCCCCCATGTCCTCTCCACGCCCCGCCCCTATTGTTCACCCTACGTGTGGCTTCCTCCGGGAGGACCTCCCTGAGCCCCTCACCCGTGGCCCTAGGTTCTCATTGTCCATTCTTGTCCCAGCCCCCTTGGCCTCTGAGCCCCCAGAACTCCGGTCTTCCCCAGGCGGCTAAGAGGCGGCGTCAGGAGCGCGGACCCACCCAAGAGGGCAGCCAGGGGCCACGGTGAGGTCCAGGCGTCGGGGGAGGCACCGCCCTCCCTAGGGGGCTTCAGCCTCGAGGCCGGAGGCGGGTGGGGACGGCGCGCCTCCCCGGGGCTGGTCGGGAGCACCGACCCACGGACGAGGCAGCCGGCCGCGCCTCCGAGGGGCGGGGACGGGGCGGGCCGAGGGGCGGGGCGGAGGCGCCCGCGGAGGCATGCGCCCTGCTCCGCCCCCCGCCCCCGGCCGCCGGGCGCAGCGAACCGAGCGGCGGGAGAGGAGCGGCGGCGGTGGCGGCGCGAGGGGAGGGAGGAAGGGTGGGAGGGTGGAAGGCAGGCAGGCAGGGAGGGAGGGGCTGCAGGGTCGAGCCGAGCGGAACGGGCCGGCCAGGGGCGGCCCCCGCCAGGATGCCCCGGCCCGTGGGCCGCTCCGCCGCCAGCCACCCCCGCGGCCCCTGGCGGCCCGCGGTCGGCCTGGGGGCGCGGGAGCCACAGCCGGAGCCAGAGGCGGGAGCAGCGAGCAGGAGCCCCGGGCGCCCGAATGCAGGGTGAGCGCCGCCGCCCTGGCCCGGGGGCGGCCAGGCGGGAGGACCCCGGGCAGAGGACCCCCGGCGGGAGGAATCTGGGCGGGCAGGGGCTGTGCGGGGTCTGTCCGAGGGGCTGGGGCACTAATTAGGGCTGCGCATCCCCCACAACTTAGGGACCTTCGGGGTAACTTCCCCGGGGCGACCGCTTTCTCCGTCCCCCCGCCTCCGGGCCTGGCAGCGCCGCCCCGGGGGGCTTGCTTGCAGGGGGCGAGGACGGCCGGTCTGGGGGTTCCAGGCGCCCCCTGCCCAACATAATCCGGGAGTCGTCCGGGGATTGCAGACCGGCCAGCGTCGGGCTCCCCGGGCCGCCGCTCGGACGCGCCCTCGGGGCTAGGCAGGGCTGGGGGCCCCGCTGGGGCAGGACCGGTAGGAAGGGGCGCGCCGGGTCGAGCGGTGGGATCAGAGCACCGAGGAGCCGGGACCGCTGGGGTGGGGGGCGGGCGTGGCGGGTGGGGGGCGTGCCGGAGATGCAGAGGCTCCGGGCCGCGAACCCCGCCCTGGGCGGCGGCAGTGCGCGGCAGAGAGCAGCCTGGGGGCGGCAGCCGGAGCCCGGGGAATCCTTTCAAGTTCTGGGTTCTCTTTGTTGCGCAATAGAGCCCTGGGGCCACGTGGCCTCATTGGCCCGGGGCTGTGACGTCACGCCAGGGCCCCTCCCGCAGACCCTACGGAGGGAGTCTTCTGGGCAGGGTGGGTCCCAGGCCTCTCACACCTGCAGCCAGCCCTGGGATGCGCTGGGAGGAGGAGAGGGTCCCCGGGATCCGGGGAGAGACGGGAAGCCCCATCCTGAATGCTGTGGAAATGAATACTTTTGAGTGTGATGCAGGAGAAACTTCCCAGCAGGGGGCGGCGACACCCTGGGTGGTGGCTGCACTGGCCAGAGCCCAGCCTTGGGGTCTGGCCCAAGTATCCACTGCTCCCTGTGAAGAAGGAACAACAGGTGTGTGATCAGTGGGTCTCTGGTCACCAACCTGAAGGAAGGTCTCTCTCTCCTGCCCTTCTCACTCTGCATCACTCCCACCCCAGTGACATTCCTTCCCCATCCCAGGACCACCATGCTCAGGAGTTGTGGGCCCCAAACCCAGGCCTCACACTTCCTCCCTGTTGCCTTGGGCTCCAAGCTTCAGTGTTGCCGTCTGCAGTGTGGGGACAGTAGGATCCATCCTGTAGGGGTAGGAGGCTCAGAAAGATAACCTCAGCTCAAGGGACCAAAAATGCCTTGTTCCTGCCCAGTTTAGGGTTTGAGAGACCAGGATTTTGCTGTCAGGCAGGCGGTGTTTGGATCCTGGCTTAGGCACATAACAGTTTGGGCAAATGGGTTTACCTCTCTCTGCTTCTTGGCATCTTTAAAGATGCTTGACCATCTTTAAAATGCAGGTGATGACAGTGTCCATCACACAAAATCACTGGGACCACTAACTGGGAGGAGCGTGCCTATTCACCGGAGGGTGCTTCTTCCCTCTCCCACAGACTTAGAGCCTTGCCCTGCAGCAAGGCACCATTAGGCTGGATGAGGGGAAGAACTGGCACACCGTGGCACCTTTCCCACCACCCTGCAGCAGTGATCCAAAGCTAGGCAGGGTGGGCTGGGGCTGGGCTGGGTCCAGGGTCGCAGGGGTCAGACAGAGCCTGCCTGGGTCTCTGAAGGAAGGCCTCCCAGTCTGATAGCCAAGGCGGCCCAATGCAGGTAGCAGCAGATGCTGGCCTACCAGGTGCATGCTGAATCCAGTTTCCTATTTGATAAGGTTTCACTGCTTCACTGGTGTCTGCAGCCTCTGGCCCACAGCAGCACCGATAGTTTGCCTGCTCTGGACCCCTCACAGGCTACCAGGTAGCCCACGGGGCTGAGGGCAGCCCTGTGGCCTCTTTGCCCCTAAAGCTAGACTGTTCCAGGTTCTGACTGGGGTGACTGTGTGTCTGCCCACAGGTCTGAGGCCCACCCACACCTCCAAGTTGTGTGTCTTGGCCCTTAGGAGACAGCATAGCACAAGCGGCTGGGAGGGCTTTAGTACAGACATCTACATGGCAGGCATTTATTGAGCACCTACTGTGTGCCTGGCTCTCTTCTAAGCGTTTGTCCTAGCCTAGCTTATTGAGTACCCACAATGCTTTTTGAGGTAGGTACTATCATGTCCAGCTTACAGATGAGAAAACTGAAGCCCAGCTGAGTCAAGTAACTGGTGGGGAGCTGGTAGTTGGAGTCTAGCAGCTTTTCACCCCAGACCGTGAGGCCTCTGTATGCTGAGGTCAAGGAGGTTTGCCAGACACCATAATGGCTGCTGGAGGGTCCAACAGGGCCACCCCACCTCTCACACTAGGTCCAGGGTGGAGAAGCGGAGGCTGCCCTCCAAGCAGAAGCTGAATGTTTGGGAAGGAATTTCCCTGTCCCCAGAAGTCTTCCCAGCCCCCTAGAATGCCCTCAATGGGCACTGGTGTGGTTCAGAACGGACTCCTCCCCTGGGTCAGGGGTCTGGGGCCGGCCCATGGCAGGGGCACAAAGATGAATGAGACACGTCCTCAGAAGTCCCTCCGTGTCCAGGTGGGTCAGGCCACAGACAGACCAAAAGAACTCCAGACAAGACAAGCAAGGGTGCCTGGCAGCTGTCTGGACAGTGTGCTTCCCCTGCCACGAGCGCCAGGGGCCTGCAGTGTCCTGTCCACCCGGAGCTGCAGCGGAGATTAAACAGGCTCTCGGGTGAGAAGGGCCAGGTGTGGGTAGAGCACACAGTAGGCCTCCACTTAGCATTATACTTTTCCCCACGCTGTCTGCCTCAGGCTGTGGCCAGAGGGACCTGTGGTGGGGAGGCTCACATCAGAGGGACCGGCCAGAGCTCTGCACAGGGAGGTGGCTGAGGGTGGGCGGGCTGGGAAGGGGGAGCAAGGGCCTCACAGCCCGGCCCTCTGGCAGGATGGGGCACCTCCCCCATACAGGCCTCCTGCCCAGCCTTTCATGTCCATAGGCTGTCGGGAGTTCCTCGGGGTCAAGGTCTGGTCCTTGGGGTGTCTCCAGGCCCATGGTGCCTAAGCATCCAGAGCATCATGCTGCCCTCCATCCAGAGCACCCACTGTGTGCAAGACCTGGCCCAGGGCTTTAGAGACGTAGCATCTGTCCACCCCAGCCTCCTTCTGGAGGAAGCATCATCGTCCCCATTACAGAGGAGGACGTGTGGGACCTTGCTTGGGCCACACAGCTAGTATGCTGGTTGAACCCCAGCCTGTGGTACTGCCAGGGCCTGCCAGGTGTGCCCCCCATAGAAAGTCAGCTGGAGGCTGACCTGGACAAAGCAGGCTGTCCTTTCCCAGGGTAGGCATGAAAGTGGTCACCAGGTCACCCCTACCTCACAGAGGAGCTTTAGGGGGCTCTCCCCCCAGGCACATCTTCATTTGGCCAAATGGAGGGGGACAGATGAAGGTGAGGGCCCCTGTCGTACACTGGGGGAGCCTGTGGGCTGTGCGAGGATTGGGACTGTTTGATGGTGAGAGGGCTTATTCTGAGACAGGCTACACATGGGGCAAGAATGCCGTCTAGGCCCAACCTGGCTGATCCCTGAGGATGTAGGCGGCCTGGAAGGAAGTGCAAATTCTACACCTTGACCAGGAGTAGGTGGAAGTGAGGGAATGTGCTCTTATTAGGCACCCCTGTATATATCCCCTGGGTGCCAGGGGCATGGGCAGGAGGCCTCAGATTGTGGAGAGGAGGGCAGCAAAGCAGCCCAGCCCAAGCCAGGACCAGACAGGTGATGGCGCATCAGGGGACCGTCTCCATCTCCCACTCTCAGGAGCCCTAAGAGCTTTAAGGCTGTAGCCAGAGAGAGAGTTGCTGAGTGCTCATTGGCTTCCTCCCCACTGCAGATGCTCATGGTCCCTGGTGTCCTCAAGCCTCATGTGAGGGCTGCTGCTCTGAGCTGAGGCCTGGCTCCGAGGATGCCCCAGACACCGGCCAGCTCCCGTCTGCATCATGAGTGATGAGCGGCGGCTGCCTGGCAGTGCAGTGGGCTGGCTGGCATGTGGAGGCCTCTCCCTTCTGGCCAACGCCTGGGGCATCCTCAGCGTGGGTGCCAAGCAGAAGAAGTGGAAGCCACTGGAGTTCCTGCTGTGCACGCTTGCGGCCACCCACATGCTCAACGTGGCAGTGCCCATTGCCACCTATGCTGTGGTGCAGCTGCGGCGGCAGCGCCCCGACTACGAGTGGAATGAGGGCCTCTGCAAGGTCTTCGTCTCCACCTTCTACACCCTCACCCTGGCCACCTGCTTCTCCATCACCTCCCTCTCCTACCACCGCATGTGGATGGTCCGCTGGCCCGTCAACTACCGGTGAGCTCTTGGGCATGTGCAGGCATGCATTTGAATATCTGGTGTTCTTAGAGAGGGGGACATGTGGGCATGAGCAGGAAGATATAGCTGGTGTACCTGTGTGCACAAATGGTCTCGGCCTGGTGACGGTGCCCCCAGTAGCATGCCACACCTGTGTTGTGCAGGGGGCATGCACGTGTAGGTGTGCAAGGGTATACACGGTGTCCCATACAGAAATGCTTGGTGAGAGGGACGTGCGATGATGTGCGTGAGTGTCCCCTGTGCAAGGGACAAGGCCCTGCCATGCTGGTTGTACCATGACTGTGATGCACTGGGGGGCCGGGGTGGTTGGGGATGCTCTGCAGGTCCCTAGGGCCTGGAGAGACCCTGTGAGTGATGCCGGGTCCCTCTGTCCTGCCTCTACCCCATGCCAGGCTGAGCAACGCCAAGAAGCAGGCGGTGCACACGGTCATGGGCATCTGGATGGTGTCCTTCATCCTGTCAGCCTTGCCTGCCGTTGGCTGGCACGACACGCGTGAGCGCTTCTATGCCCACGGCTGCCGCTTCATCGTGGCTGAGATCGGCCTGGGCTTCGGCGTCTGCTTCTTGCTGCTGGTGGGCGGCAGCGTGGCCATGGGCATGGTCTGCACAGCCATCACCCTCTTCCAGACGCTGGCTGGGCAGGTGGGGCGCCGGGCCGACCGCCACGCCTTCACTGTGCCCACCATTGTGGTAGAGGACGCACAGGGCAAGCGCCGCTCCTCCATCGATGGCTCTGAGCCTGCCAAAACCTCACTGCAGATCACAGGCTTGGTGGCCACTATCGTCATCATCTATGACTGCCTCATGGGCTTCCCCGTGCTGGTGAGTGACGCTGTCGGTGGTGGGAGCCTGTCAGGGGATCTGGGCTCTGGGACAGCCCTGCGGCTAGGCACGCTCCAGGCATTAGGTGGCTAAATCCTCACACTCAGTTCTTGGGCGGGGGGGGCATTATCATCATGCCCATTTTACAGATTTGGAAACCGAGGTTCAAAGAGGTAAAATGCCCGACCTAAAGTCAGGGCAGCCTTGGTGGGATGTTAACCCATGTCAGGTGACTGCAGAGAAAGTCAAGGTCTTTCTGCCACACCACAGGGGACTTTCTTCTCCTCACCTAAGACCCATTCACTGCAGGGGTATGGAAGGTGGGGTTACATGCCCACAGACTTCCTGGTGGGTCCAGGTCCCAGGATGGACAGAGTGGGGCCCTGGTGTGGCCAAAGCAGCTTTGGTCCTGAATAAGGAGGCGGGGCAGGCCTTGAATGTCTGCTGGGGAGTTGGACTTGATCCCAGGGGTTCAGGAAGGTCAAGGTGAGGGCTGGTCTGAGGAAGGCCCTGCCAACAAGGGTCCAAAGTCCAATAATGCTGCCTACCGTCCTGCCTGTGAGGCTGGCCCTGGGCCTGGCCCAAGAATGAAGTCTGGACTCAAGAGCCAAACCCTCCCACCCACAGAGCTCCAGCTCAGCTCCCTGAAGGGTCTGGAGTGGGATAGGAAGGGGGCTGACGTCCCTCCCTCAGCCTTGAGGTCCTTGGCTGGACCAGCCCAGAGGCTTTGTCTGAGCAGCTGGGCAGGGCTGTGTCCCTGTAGTCATTGCAGGACATGAGTTCCAGCAGGTGACGGATGGGGTGGCAGCCTCAGAGTCAGGGACATGCTGCCCCACCCCCGGTGGACTGGCACGTCCCCAGTACAGGATCCGCCTGTGTGCAGTGGGGCCCAGCGTCCCCAGTCCCTGCGCCAATGGAGGGAAGGAGTGTGTGTGAAATTGCAGAGCCAGATGGCAACTGCAGGGGGAGAAGGGCCTCCCAGCTTCTCTTCAGGGCAGGGAACGTGGGGAGCCTGCTCCGTGCTGTAGGCCTGGTACGGTGTCTAGAATCTTTTCCCCACCCTTCGGGGTATTCCTGGCCCATTTCACAGATGAAGAAACTGTGCCCCAGAGAGATTTAGCACCTTTATGAGAGTCACACAGCTCATGTGGCAGAACCAAGGCGAGGTCTACGTCATGCCCACCTCTGCTTTGATGGGGGAGTAATTAAAGGTCACTCTGGGTCGGGGAATGAACTCTCCTGGGAGAGGAGGAATGAGGGGTCCCTGGGCAGTGACTCAAGGCCGCCTGGCTGGACCCTCTGAGCCTCAGAAACTGCTCTCTGCTTCTTCTCCTCTGGGGTCCAAGGCCTAGACCCCCAAAGGAGGGGCAGGGCTGAGGCGGCCAATGGCCATGGAGGAGCCGGGATGGCCAAAAGCTCCCTGAACTGGGAGGCCTGAGACCTGCTTCTCCAAGCCTCAGTTTCCTCTTCCCAAAAGCGGGTGGTAATCCATGGCCCCGCCTCTCTCCTCAGGCCCCAAGGAGGGTGACATGAGGAAAGGCAGCGCTTGCTCGGTACACTGTGAAGGGCTGTGCACATGCGGGGTTATGACTGTTCACCTTGGCAGCCAGCAGGTCTTGGTGGGCAGGGACTTCTGCCCTCACACTCTGGTTCTTTCCTGCCTCAGACCCCAGAGCTCTGTCACCTCCTCCCTGTCCTCCTGCTGCTCTGGCAGGTGGGCCATCAGACCTGTGCAGCTTCGAGGACTGAGGCTGGGAGGGGGACTGTGAAGGGGTCCTGCCTGGTGCCTGGTGAGCCCTGTGCCCGCAGGTGGTGAGTTTCAGCAGCCTCCGGGCAGACGCCTCTGCGCCCTGGATGGCACTGTGTGTGCTGTGGTGCTCCGTGACCCAAGCCCTCCTGCTGCCCGTATTCCTCTGGGCCTGCGACCGCTACCGTGCTGACCTCAAGGCCGTCTGGGAGAAGTGCGTGGCCCTCATGGCCAACGACGAGGACTCGGACGATGGTGAGGATGGCCCCCAGGAGAGTGGCATCTGGGTGAGGTGACAGGTCAGCTGGATAACAGCTTCAGGTGACCACCCATGGCACTGAGGTGACCCTGTCCTCAAATGCCAGGGCCCCCATGTTATTCCCCAGATGTGCGTGAGCCCCTGAGGGAGCCAAGCCTGGTGTCCTACAGGGCATTTTCCCATCCAGCGTGGCTGCCCCCACCGTACTGGTTAATCAGATGTTCTGGTTAACAGAGTGGCTGCAGACACCAGACTGAACTCCAGCGAGCTTCCGGGACCACCTCCCAGCCTTAGGGTCCCCAGTGAACTGCCCCCTGGCCTCCTGTAGACCCAGGTCCTGCCTCTCCTCTCCCCAGCAATAACAGCGTTGCCCTAGGCTGACTCCTTGCTGCATACCAGGACCATCAGACCTTTGTGTGTATTTAGTGCCCCCAAAGCTGTTGAGGTAACCTCAGGTCCGACCCCCAGAGGGAAGGAAACGCTCATAGCTGAAAGGTGGCAGAGTCGTGATTTGAACCCAGGGCCCTGCCCTTCCGCTTTTCCACTAACCAATCCTCTGCCGTGCGTGTGCCTGTGCGGGTCCCTGGGATTCACTCCCGGATGCCCCCAAGTTTCCATGGCCCTAAGCTTCTGCCCCACCCTGCAGATACCAGCCTGGAGGGTAGCGTCCCCCCGGACCTGGTGCTGGAGCGCTCCCTCGACTACAGCCATGGGGGCGACTTTGTGGCCCTGGACAGGATGGCCAAGTACGAGCTCTCTGCCCTGGAGGGCGCCCTGCCCCAGTTCTACCCGCTGCAGCCATTGCAGGAGGACAAGATGCACTACCTGCAGGTAGGGACAGGGCAGAGCTGGGGACACTGGATATGCGAGTGGGAGGTGTCCTGACCTCCCCTTGGCCTTTCCTCTCTGAGCCCATCTCAGGCATGCCACAGCTCCAGAGGGCTGGCCCCAGGTCACAGAGCCTGTGCAGGTTGGCCCAGGCAGGGCACCCCAGTCCCTGTCTCCATGTTCCCTTGTGCTCTGGAAAAGTAGTCCACCTGGCACCCATGTTATTTTCTTGGGGCCCAGCACCCCCCTCAAGGGGCCTTCTCTCCAACCGACCCAAGCTACAGACGACCACACTGAGGCTCAGAGAGATCGCCACTTGACCCAAATCTCACAGCTCTGGACCAGGATGCCCTGGCCCGCAGGCCGCCCTGTCCCGTGCGCAGAGGCGGCGGCCCCAGAGGAGGGCAGCCGGAGTAAGCCCGCCGTCCCGACAGGTGCCGCCCACGAGACGCCTCTCGCACGACGACGCGGACGTGTGGGCCGCCGTCCCGCTGCCCGCCATCCTGCCGCGTTGGGGCTCCGGCGACGACCTGGCCGCGCTCGTGCTGCCCGCCGCGCCCGAGCCGCGCCGCGGCGGCCTGCTGGCCTTCGCCGAGGACGCGCCCCCGTTCCGCCCGCGCCGCCGCTCGGCCGAGAGCCTGCTGTCGCTGCGCCCCCCGGCCCTGGACGGCGGCCCGCGCCGCGCCCGCGACTCGCCGCCGACCACGCCAGCAGGCCGCCGCGGCGCGGCTCGGGCGCGGCGGGCAGCACGAG